>NW_027526460.1:9444576-9645868 GCF_048455015.1 Haemaphysalis longicornis | reverse complement strand
CCCGCTGAGCAGCTTAAGAGCCGCCATTTTCTGAACGTATGGGCTTCTATGGAAGCTTCGCTACCAGTTACATTTACCTTGTACCGCCCTTTTGGACAGGGACACGCACACGACGCAGGCATCAGATATCTTTAGAAGTAGCACTACAAATGTTACAGCATTAACGCAGGAAAGTGCGAGGCGGCACTTGCACAAATGTCGTGTATACTTTATGACTGAGAAGAGTGCAGCGGCACAAAAGAAAAAAGAGCACTTCCGCACTTTGGCGGAAGTGCTGGCTCTGCCATCATGCGCGCAGTGCGCACCCAGCAATTGCCCGGAGCTGGCCTCTCGGGCCCGTCAACGCAGGACCCGCCGCCGTTCCTTTCTGACGCGTGGTAGCACCGCGCATGCGAGCGCTGGCGCGCAGTTCCCGCCGGGGCGTACGTGCAAGCAGTGGGCACTGCGGCGTTTTCAAACTGGCACTAGCGCATGGGGTCGGGGAGGAAGTGGTCGTTGCGGTTCCTTCGTCGCTGTGCGCTCGGCTAGCCGCAATCACCCCGGTGGCGGACAAAGTATCGTTCGTGGCCGGTGGAACTGGGCGAGGGGGACGTTTTTGTTCCGAGCGGCCATGCAGACAGAAACCAGTCTGTGGGGTGGGGACCTTAATTTCGCCTGGAGCTTTTGCAGCGACATTGAAGGGTGTCAGAAGAAGCCGCATCTCTCTGTGGTCAATTATTATATATGATCAAGCTTTTATTCGAGTTTTCCCTTGGACGTATTTCTTGCTTTAACCACATTAGTGCATCAATTTTTCTCAGTTTTCCCACAGTGACAGCAATCCTGCATCGTCAGGTGACGTAACCCGACTCTCATTGCAGCCAATACACCAAAAACATTCCTGCTTACAAACAGTGTATCGACTCACCGGGTGCCGCGCCACACTTACGCGGACCCCTGGTGTTGCACTTCAAATGCGGCCAAATCTCCGACCCCCCCGCCCTCTTGCACACTTCATCTATAGGCCACCGTCTTCTTGATAATGTTTATTTATTGATTCACAAATTCCCTTCACTTTCCATGAGTATTCTCTTGTAACAACCCCGGGAGACAGTTATGGTGGTACGTTTATAACCATCAGCTTAGTGCGGAAGATGACGGAAACAATGTACTTTCATTTCGCCTTGCCCTGTTTATGGGACATCCCCATCACATAGTTTTTCCCGTCACTCCTCTACGCGCGCGCTTTCTTTACTTCTTCCCGCACCAAGCAGCCCGACGCCCACATTAGCCACTGTCTCTGCGGAACTGGTGAAGAAACGGACGTAGATAAATAGAACGAAGGAGAGGAGCTCGCGGCTCTGTTTCGTTCACAACAATCCCCGCTTTCCGCCAGCAGTAAGGCGAGCAATAACAATCGCCGCTACCCGTCAATATTTATGAACGTATTCATACAAGGCAGGCGCCCATACTTGGAGCGCCTCCGGACGGGACGTCGTTCCCAAACGCTTTGGACGCAGCATCCGGCACCACAAAGGCCGGGAAGCGCGGCGTCCATTCAGACGCGCAAGCACTGCTGCCCAGCAGGAAAGAGGAAAAAAGCCGGCCGCCAGGGGCAGCGGCTCTGCAGTGCTTGCGCGCTCCCAGCAAAATGGCAATGCCCGCCGCTGCTGCCGCGCTGGAGACCACTGCACAGAGCTGCGGTCGACGCCAATTAGTTATCCGGCCCTCTACCCGCCGCGCCTGCTGCGCGCGCGGTCATTTCCCGTAAAGCGCGATGTGAAAATTCATTCTCCGAAGCGCGGTTTGCCGGCGATTGAAGCGGTTATGGGATAAAAGTTTGGGCCGCAACACTCTACTGGGGAACTGCCATAGAGGGCATAGCACTGATAGCTGAACCCGCTTTGTCGCGCATTGTTTTCAGGTTATCGGACGTAGTTGAGCGAAGCTGCTCCCTTTGAACCAGCCGAGCGCAGTAGAACGTTTTGGTTTTGTTTTGTTTCGCTATTAGGGAAGGCGCATGGATGACGCGAGGGGTTTTTGAACAACGCTAACCACAAAGCCGGAAAGCGCGGATAAAAATCTAGTCGACGACCCCGGGCAACAGATTTCTATCCAAAAGTGCTGGCTGGAACCATAATTTTTTTTAGGAAGTAGCGCGGGTGCTCACAAGCCATTCCAGGTCAGTCAATTAATCACCGGAAGCATGTTGACAGAAAAAAATATCTTATTAAAGAGCTATAGAATCGTTATAATATCGTAGGCTTTACGGAACATATATTAGGAACGAATAGTACGTTATAGCTCCAGAGAGAGAGAGAGAGAGAGAGAGAGCAATAGCAAAATGGCAACGGCTCATACTGATGACAGCGGTGATGCTCGCTGGACTATCAACCGAAGAGTATACCCTTTGGCAGATGAACTCGATGTCGTGACTTTCAAAGAAAAAATTCAGAGATCATTTTTGCTTATTTTCACCTCCCTTTCTCTTTCTGATCTCCTATCACTCTTCTCAACAAATAAATTTCGCACTTAATACTTTTCAGTCCAGTGGCATTCTAAACAAAATTTTCAGAAGCATTTCCTAACCAAATACCGCTATTTCCATTAAGTCTTTTTTTCGCCAGACACCTCGGGTTATCGACTGATGCTATCGTCATTGGTTTCTACTAAGTTTTTTATTATTTTATGAAAAATATTTTTATAACAGCTGAGCGCACGTAGGCGCTCGAGGCTTTCTCGAATTCGTGATCGTGTAGCTTTACTACGACGCTGAGGGGGAAGGGACAATGAAACAGGCCGTCATGCTTCCTCGCCACACTTGAATTGTGGCGGAATCGATACGATCGCATATTATGCTGAATGTTTGCTTCAACTGATCCATTATCCTCCCCATGGAACAATGTGAATGACGTCAACTTGATAAGAAAACAGCATTGCCGACGGCAGTCATTGATAGCCTATATACGTGGCCACGTAATATCGACCTTTTGTTGGCGGAATGACATGGCTTCATTGCGCCGCTTCCCACGGGATTCCCAAGAAAATTCTAAGTTACAAAAGAAAAAAGAACAAATGGCTCTGCCCGGGTGCGAACCGAGGACCTTTCGCGTGTAAAGCGAACGTGATGACCACTACACTACAGAACCCCACGGAAATGTACAAACGAATAATACGTGAAGGGATCGGGTAAGTATGCGATAGTATAGCGAGCCTCTAGGGGACATTTTTGAAAATTCCCCTCTAACATCTAGAAATTTTCCGTGGATTCTGGTCCTGTAAAATAGCTTTCTCCTAATCTAGGTAGTGCTGAATGTGAATGGGAAGCTTTACGTTTTGGACAAAAGGAGAATAATCGCCACTGCTCTGCTTGACATGATGTCGGGGATAATTTTTATGCTACAGGCAGGCAGCTGTTAACGGTCGGGTTCTGTAGTGTAGTGGTGATCACGTTCGCTTTACACGCGAAAGGTCCTCGGTTCGAACCCGGGCAGAACCAGTATCTTCTTTTTAACCTTTGTTCACACGAGACTTTGCGATTCACAACTTTCGTGGAAACCTCATAAAGAATTGCGGTCAAATATGAGCAGCTCAGTCATGCGGGAAAAAAAAAAAAAAAAAAAACGAAAGTTTAACCAGGGTCCAACCTAGTTTATGACTGGAGCCATATCGGGAAAGCTTCACGGAAAAATTACACTACAAGCGGTGTCAGCAGGCGAGTTGGCGCGTCGTTCGGTAAACGACGTGGTGAGTTGGTGGTCAGGTTCGCGAACGGCGTGCCCAGTCTGGTGAGAAATGGGAAGTAACTGCTGCAATGATGACGAAGATGTGTATTACTCTCTAGGGATTTTAAGCTACCCACAGTAACCACGTCACTTTACACCCGAGACTGAATGGACCTTTTTCCAGTACCGGTCCCTCTAGCGCCCGCCACGGCGAACTAAAAATGGCAGTAAGGCACACCCCCAAGAAATTTTGGCTTTCGGAGAACTCGTGCACAAAATATCCTGGTCCTGCTGCCCCTCCCGAACTGACCCGTCACCCGCACCTTTCACATGAATGTCACGGTAGCAGGCGAACGTTCTCGTGACTAATTTGCCCTGTCCGAAGCACCCCCCCCCCCCCCCCTTTTTTTTTCATTTTCGTAACCCCCTCACTGGCACCCATGTGCTGGAAGCGTGGTCAGTCTCAAGCGACTTCGCCCCTTTTCTTAGAAATCCATTATTGTATGCACCTACGATCCCACCATGAGGAGTCCAAAGAGAAAAAAAAAAAAAGAAAACGTGCAGATTATAGCCGCTCCCTACGCAGAAAACCGAGGGGCGCGTTTGTTTATTTTGCCCAAGGCGCCTGCCAAGAATGGCGGACCGGCAGCCCGCGCATGCGCAGATCGCTACTGGAAAAAGGTCAATTTCCCAAGCCGAAATAGCTTTAAGCGACAAACCTGTTTAAACAGAAAGCCATATTTGGTGCGGCCAACAGCCTTACGGCGTTAGTGCCGGAAAAAAATGGGAGATTATCCCTCAACAAGTTGCATGCGCGCTTAGCTCGGCCATTAATTTGCACAGCGTGTTTGCACTGACATGCCGCACTCATCGGGCGATCAGCCCAGTCGAAATGAAGCACACTGCCCACGATGTTCACGGAACAGTTCGGGACGGAAAACTTCGTCGTCATCGTTCGCTGCCCAACTGCAGCGCATTGATCCAAAGCTTCCAATGAAGTGACGCAGCTAGAAGCCAAACTGCATAATAAAATAAAGAATAGCCCAACTTCTATAGTCAATACATTAATTTTATCGGCCAACAATTACAAAGCACTTTATTTTTGTTGGGTTACCCTCGTTTACCCTGGAACGGCAGAAACTTAACCGCCAAACATATCACAGGCGCTGAGTGAGGTCGCCATCTTGTTTTCGAGCCCGTGTTTCCCAGCGAATGGTAGTTGCTGATCTTAACCAGCAGGTAATGTCAGAGCGACTGATGTCAACCCGTTGCAGGCGACACAGCAACGCTCCCAACGACAGAACTAAGCAACTATCGAAGAACGTTGCCGCATACCGATCGTTTCGGGAAAAAAAAAAGCAGTAACTGCTACAGATGTGAGCCCTTGCAAAAACCTCACTGGCGCTGCTTTTTATTGCCTGCCAACGACCTTATTTTAGCCGCGCGCATGCACACCTGACGACACCACCAAGAGCGCTCGCTGAACGTGCAGTTGATAACGAGCTGCATATCAGGCCGCAGATGTACACGTTCCGGGACCGGTACAGCCTGTATATCCCTATCCCACGGTCGAGCCGCGGAATACGACTCTATCAGCGCGTGCGAAACACCCATCGCGCCGGCGGCCAGACAATACGGAAGGTCTAACCTGCCGCCGGCGCACCTCAGCTGCGATGGTCGGCAAACACAATCGCCGGCGCGCCACGGCCGGAGACTCCCACGGTTATCGCGTGCGATGTGCGCGTATAACGCGTATTGCTGCCGGAACGCGTGTTCGGGTGCATCCAGAGAAGCAGGCGAATATGCACGCGGCCCGCACAGTGGTAGAGGGGCTCCCGCGCTGAATCAACGCCCCCTGGACTCGAAAAAAGCCTGTGCGTCACCTCGTTGTTCTAGCTTTTCTCGCAGCGCCGCTCGATCTGACTTCAGCGGCGTCAATCGATTTGGGCAAGGACTACAAACAAGAGACTTCTGTCAGTCGTTTACGAACAGACAGCCTACTCACGCGTAGGCTGTCTGTTCTAAAAGGCGTTGGCTAAGTCTCGGCTCACGATATCGGTGTGAGCGGTGCAAAACCTGTCCAGGCACGCTTTTTTCGCTCGAAGCCCCGGCCGCATTGCACGTAACGCGCAGGGACCGTGAGAACGTGGGGCCCGTTGCAGGAGGGATTTCCGCCGCAGACGCCACCTAACTCCCGCTCCCCCTTCTCCATCCGGTCCCTACACGGCTTGTTGCACCCGCCGCCGCTGCCCAGCGCTATCTCTGTGGAACCCTTGTTTTCCAGGTAAACAGAGCGGTCGCAAACGCAATCCGGGGCTGTGCGACCCTTCAAAGTGAGGGTCCGCCTTTATAAAGGATCACAAGATAGATCGAGAAACCCACCGTGTTGGCTTAGTGGCTATGGCGTTGCGTTGCTGAGCACGAGGACGCGGGTTCGATTCCCGGCCGCGGCGGCCGCTCATGTGCACGAGATTTCGGCGCACGTTAAAGATCCCCAGGTGGTCAAAATTAATCCGGAGCCCTCCACTACGGCGCGCCTCATCGCCTGCGTTGCGTCGGCGCGTTAAACCCCACAATCAATCAATCAATCAATCAATCAACCTACAATCGATCAGTCAAATCAATGCGCATCTTCGTGAACGGTAAGGAAATGTAAAGACGGGCAGACATTGTACAGACACGCGCGCGTCGCGTGTGTGTATGTGGGTGTGTGTGTGTGCGCTGCATATTCGTTATTTCGCAATTACCTTGTATTTCAGAGCCAGAGCTAGAAAATATTTTCATAATATAATACAGGTGTTAAGCCAAGAGTGTGTCGAGATGATGAGATGGATTTAATGGTGTCAGCCATCTTGGCACGAGCACCGCCGTGTCACACGTTCATCGTCTTCTTCGTGAGAATATTTTTAAGTAAAATACTCGCATTTCTTGTGTTCTTTCAACACTGCCTCCACGTCTTATAACCCTCCCTTTTCACCCCTCCCGCAGTCCTTTTTATCTGTAAATAGCTGAAACTCGTTTCGTCAAATGGTTCTGTTTCTGCCGATGCGATGTGCCAAGAAACATCCGCGGAGCTTCCACGACTGTTTTTTTTTTTTTTTTTTTTGTCCCCGATATAGGTCGGTAAACAACAAAAAGATTCCTCGCCGGAAGGTTTCCGAGCATAATGCTGATAAGGAGAGCCGAGCATGTTTCGCAGGAAGCAGCATCCACTCCGTCCCGGTAAGGAAATCAAACAGAAAACATTCCCTTCGCGCCGAATGGCAACGCCAAAAATGACAGCATCAAGACACTTCTTCGCCCCGACCCTCCGGACTCCCCGCTTTATCGACTTTAGCGTTCCCGCCCAGACTCAAGTTCCTATCTACGTTCGCAGCGCACGATTCTTCTCAACCCTCGGTGTCTTGTTTTCCAAAGAGAAAAAAGACAATTTAGCGAAGCTAGTTGCTTTTCTGCGAAAACTAAAACTGCCGCAAAACGTTTAACGTCCTTTCAGCAACAGGATACGTTTGTGTAACTTGGATACCGCAGTTCTTCGCGATGGTCCGTATCTTCGGAGCTCTTTCGTCATCACAATGGATTCTCTTTATTCCCGGTACCCGGTGCTTGCAAGTGGTTTTTCAGTTGCTTTAGGGCTACGTAAACAAAGGTGTCAGGTATACGCCCCAGTACCACCATGGCCTATACCTCGTGTGTACATATATATATATATATATATATATATATATATATATATATATATATATATATATATATATCAGTGTGTCGAACCGAAAAAAATACCGCTTTGGTTACGGTTCTTGTTCAGGCGAAATAATTTCGTTCCGGTTCAGTTCCAGTTCGACAAAGTCACGTACCGAACCGGTTCGATGAGTAGAATTATCGTTGAAATTAGAAAAAAGCTTTTAGTACTTTAAAACGACACTCGAATCAAAATACAAACAAAAATTCAAAATGCTGCTGTTCCCCAAGGGCAGTGGCGCAATTGCAAAGCAAACTTTAAACAATTACGATATATTAGAAAAACAGATAAAGTGGCGACCATTTAGCACCTACTTTCACGCGCAGACTTTATGTTGTCCTGGTGACTATTCATAAAGCCACCGCCGAGGGATATGACGGCGGGATATATTTTCTGCCCTTTCCTTTTTTGTTGATATCGCAATCGTCGCTATGGAATCGCCAATCACGCTAACCTTGAAGCCTTAAATTTAGGCCTTTGTACTGGCGCGTTCAAATACCAGCGCTTAATATCAACGGCGCACATTTTTTTTTATATTTGTAACAAAAAAACTCCTACAACAGGCACATAAATACTACCAATGAATTAGGATATTTGGTCACCCTGAATAATTTGTTAGCTGTCACCTTATCGAATCTGTTAACGACATTTTTGTTAAATGTAAGCTTTAGTTAACGCTCAGTCACTGCATTATTGCTCTGGCCACTGCAATTCCTTTTGCGATAGCTGTACCGGATGTGTGCATTACAATCAGTATGTCATCGTACCGCCTGACCCCCGGCAATCGTTCCGTATGCTACATTGCGGAATCTTATAAAAGATTATGCTGTTACAAAATGAAAGGTAAATTTAACGCGCCGAGCATGAGATGGGACTTTTTTGGGTAGACGCTCTTTAATTCGTCCACAGCAGTACGAGTAGCATCCTCCGGAATGAGTAGCACTAGAAGTAATGTAGCGAGTTGGGCAGTCAGTACAAGTGCACCTTCGAAAAAAAAAGCAGATCTGAAAGAGAGAGAAAACTGAGAACAAGCAGAAAAGATGATCCCTGAGCGAATGGGACAGTTTGAGGTACCAGCCTGCCTTTCTGCACGTGGCATCTGCTTTATTACTGTTTCTGCTCCCAAGACAAGGTCGAGGGCTGCAGTTTCTTGCCGAGGGATTAAGTGCGCACCTTAACAGTTTTCCCTGACACATCTGTTATTTGTATCTGTAAAAAACGGAACTTGTCCACTGTACTGTGCTCAAAAACTGACCACGGAACTCACTTCCTTAGCATTGATGACTCGTTTGGTTGTGAAAGGCAGGGCAAAGAAAAGTATAGAGCAATATCCACGTTTTGGTGATTTTTTTACTTATTCGGTTTTACTTACTTTTTGCGTAATATTTTAAAACAACGTGATTCGCCTTTTCTTTTTTGTTGTTTTCCGTGTAAACACATTTTAAAAAATGGCGCATTTGATGCCCGTGCTATATCTGTGCTCCGAGGCGCAGCTTATAATGCAGGCCGGTAGCCTTAAATTAAGCGGACGTTCTCGATTTCCATGTACTACTTCAGAAACACGGTCGTGGGGAAGGGACATCGAGGCCACTTGTGGTCAGCAGCAAATGGCTTAGCCACTGAGCAGCTCCTGCGGTCACACTTGTGAAGTATTAGCAATTTGCAGGTGTCGGACCTGTTAAACAAATTATGAAATGTAAAAAGATTTCACACATCGGGTGTGGGCTTTCGCTGTTGCGCAGTGGTGCACTCCTGCCACTTGATTGCCCCAATAAAGTCGCAGCTAGGCAAGGGCAAAGTCGTTTTATATCCCCTCCAAGCTGCCAAGAATGACATTTCGTTTGGTCAGCTTGCACTACGCTCGCGCTTCCAGCAGCAAAAAATCATTGCTACATTGGTGCTCATTCATTTCCCCTGTTGTTACATAGAGCGTGGTAGCGCTCAATTGTCTGGCTCGCACTTCCCGCAGCAACAGACCATTGCTACATTGGTGCTCATTCATTTCCCCTGTTGTGACATGAGCGTGATAATGTTCAATTGTCTGGAGGAGAAAGTGCGCCAGCGGGTACGAAGTTGATTGTACGTGAAAGAAAAAAGGCCTGAATTGCATTTACTGTGCAGTATCAACAACGGAGGGTCGAGCCGTTCGGCATGAATCGGTAACCGTTATTTCTTTTGTCGATTCAGTTCCGGTTTTCCGTTCGGTTCGACACCGAACCGAAAAAAAAAAAAAAAAATATATATATATATATATATATATATATATATATATATATATATATATATATATATATATATATATATATATATATATATATATATATATATATATATAATAACCCGTCCTTCTACTGTCTGTGTCTCTTGCGAATCATCTTTTAATTCATAGCGGTCAAGTTGCTGCACTGCCGCTCCTTAAATTTTTGTTTATTTTGCCAAGCAAGCTGTTCAGACTAAAAAGACGAGACTCCCGAGGGGCGCCTATTTTGTTTGAGCTCCCTTGGGGGTGCACAGCTGTTGAACGAAATTCCTGACACCGAACTGCGCTGCATCTGCATATGTGTTGAAGCTCCTCCCTTCACGATCTTACAGCGAGATGGTGACACTGAGACCGCAGCTATTTAAATATCGGGGGATGTACAAGGAGAGCGTTCATTCACTATGAACTTAAGCTGGATTAAAAGATAGCAGAAAAATATCAGATAGGGACTGCACTGCGGCGACGTTAATGGAAGAGAAATTAGAAATGTTTCGCAAGCGGGCCCGCGTTATATTACAGTTATCCGCCACCATGGCAACCTGTCTGACGCTAGTAATAACCACTGGGCTGACAGGTAATAAGCGGGGAAGGTTATTGCCTTTCTGGGGCTCTTGTTTGTTTCGTTTTCAGCATCGTACCTCGGTGAACAATGTGACCCGGGCCGTACGCGAATAATGTTGCTGTGTGTATTCCCTGCGACGTCGTGCCTATCCGCGGCCAGGAGCGGATCTCCGATATCTGATGCCGAGGTCTTTGACATGTATAAAATAATGAGCTCGGCTTTCGTCATCTTTGTGTAGTCATTATTGAAAAGGCGTGGGTAGCTCGATACATGGAGAGTTGCGACGTGATCCTGGAGGATTTCTTCCATACCCCCGGAGACAGAGATGACGAAATGCTAAACGTAAGAGTAACAACTTTTTTGTGCACGATGTGAACACCTTTTTTGTAGTTTTTCCTATCATTCAGCCTTTATCGCACAGAGCGCCCAGAAGGCTGCCATAGATGACACGTATATTGACGGTGGAATTTCATTGAAATAGGTTTTGTGGAGCATGCTTCTTATTACCACCACCACCACCATGATGATGATGATGACGATGATGATTATGTACATACGAGGGGCGCTTGTACTCCAGGGGACACAATTGTGATCATCATCATCATCATCATCGTCGTCGTCATTATCACAATTATGTCCACTGGGGGACGAACGCTCGTCCCATATACTCCCAAGTGCTGCCATCTTGAGGTGTCAGAATCCCTTCCGTTGCCCCGGATTTTTCGGTATCCATACTGTCACTCGGGTGGTCCAAGTGTTGTCAGCCGTGCTCATTATATGCCTGGCCCAACCCGACTTTTTTGAGCGAAAGCTTTCTTGGTGGGACCGATGGCGTTCTGTAAAAAAACTAATGCATTTCTCCGGACGGTTGGTAGAATGAGAAGCTCAGATATGATCTCTGGACACACAGCGCGTGCGTTAAACCGAGCTTCCATTGTGTCAGAACGGCTACTTGATAATCGCGAAAAGTAATGGTTCTAGATAAAATACACGCATCGATCATGAAGAATGAGTGCAATAGTACACCTTTATCTCATAACCAACGTATCGGTATACATATAGATCGCTCGTAGATGCGTTTACTTCGTGCGCGAGGAATCGTCTCATGGTTCCTTCTTCGTTTGCGACTTGCGTCTCTGAAGGTTTGACGTTCGATTGGGCGCACTTAGAGCGAAGGTTGGACGCACTGCTAGCTTTCGAGCTTCTCTCAACTTTCTTTACGAAGGGATGGTAATTTCTTTCATTTAACTTGAACTAGGACTGCATGATTTTGTTGCCCAGATCACCACACTCGCTATTCACCCCGAAATGTTACTCTTATCATCCTCCTTTGCATGGCCCGTTGGGCTCACCTAAGTTATATTCACTCACTTCTAAGGTATCATGACATACAGATCTGTAAAATGGTGTATATAATATATATATATATATATATATATATATATATATATATATATATATATATATATATATATATATATATATATATATATATATATATATTATAGAAGTACCATTCAATTTTCTGAACACAGTTCCTGAACCATTCTTTGCAGGTCTTCCATACGCAATCGCTGAACGAAGACCATGTCATCCGCTAGCCTGAAGCGGCTCATGCATTCTTACATTATTTGCATCTCTGACATCTCCCAATATGCCGTACAGATAGGCGGTAAGCAATTTCGGAGAGATGGTGTCTCCTTGTCTGGCGCTTTTCAAAATAAACAATTTCTCACTTCCACTGCTATTATGAAGTTATATCGTTCCGGTACATCTTTTGCACACACCCTTAAAGCGTCCAATGCGAATCTCCTCTACTGCCTGTTATATCAGTGCTTCCATTACCGTGGCAGTTTCTTTTGAATCAAGCGCTTTTTTTGCAATAACTAAAGGGCAGAGGTTTGTTATGTTCCGAAAATATCTTGATTATTTGGTTGATGACAAGAATCCTATCCATTTCTAAGTAACGTTTTTCCAATTCTGTCAGTTCTACCGGTTGCCAGAAACCTATAGAATGCAGTTCATGCCGTCAACTGTTACCTTCGTAAACAACTTGCACGCGACAGAACGTTTAGGCTCTTGGGTGTGTAATTCTTAAGCTTTTGACGCTACCCTCGTTTTGCTTTCATCACCAAGCACACTTTTATTTCTTCCCTACTCATCGTTTATTCCAAGTTTTCGCGTGTGTGCGTGATGTGTAGGAAGTAGTCAACCCTGGTATTCGTAGATAACCTAGAAAGGATGACGAATGCGTGTTATAAATAATTGAGAGTGGCCGAACGAGGTAAAGGTGGTGGGGTGCTGCCAATTTGTTTGTTGAAGGCATTATTTTTTATGGCGACATTGTAGCCCTGGTAGATACCATGCAAACAAAACTGAAAGTATTGTGGCCTTCGCTGCCCCTTTACTACTAATCTTTGCTACCGCTCTACTGGCTCTTCAACATTAAGCTTTCAGTGGTATGAGCAGTCACCGAAGATGGTGCGTGCATTATCGAAAGTTTGTCAATTAGGTATCGATGTGACGTGGTTAATCCTCCAAACAAACTGAGCTTAGCGCCACGCGAACTTATTCAGATACACCGCCAGAAATCCCAGTTGCCGAAAGCGCTGTTCTTTAAGTTAACAATCGGCGCTGATGCGAAACACCGTCGGGTGGCCAGACAGCAAAACCGGCTTGAAACGTATGGCTGCCTTCAAAGTTTGACATCGTTGCAAACCAGGAAAAAAAAAAATGCCCTTGTTACGAGAGCCAGTGCAACGGTCCGCGGAAGAGGGTGACGACTGCAAGCCATGCGTGAACTACGACTTTATATCCAACGGAGGCAGCAGTGCCCATGATTTTCGCCGCATTACGAACTCGACTGTGAGAACAAGCCGCGGGAAGCGTTAAGCTGCAGCGCGTTACATTTCAGTATTAAGCGCGAGGCAGATTGGCTTCCAGATGGAAAGTTGATCGCAGCCTTTGGGCTGCTGACATTTTTGGCAGGTTCCACTTGCATTAAAAGGGCGCCTTGAGGATAATACCCCCCCCCCCGCCCCCCCCCCCCTCCCCAACACTCGGGAATCTCTAGGAGAAGCTCCACATTCAACGTGGCACAGCAATTACAACTGCATGACATGCACGCATCTGTCATAGCACTTCATTTCTTTTTGTTTGCCCGATGCCGACTGTCTGTAAAGGCGCAGGATGCGGCCTGCTATGCCATGCGGCACCACAGCTGTTGTAAAGCGGAATTTACGGGTGCAGTGGTACCGCTTATCAGAGACAGCTCACCGGAATGTTGCCTGCTAAGTCGGCGATAAAGCTACAAAGCTTCATTGCAGTCTTGTATATCGCGCGTGAAGAGCTAGGCGTGATGCCGGTCGCCCGCTGAAAATTGCCCCTGAGCAGTGGCGCCGTGGCAGCCATAGAGTTAGCTAGACTTGGCAGTAATGAAATTGCAGTAATTAAATTACTTTCTGCTGTAATGAGTAATGTGATGAATTATACTTTTGAGTGTTGATAATTTAGTAATGTAATGAATTACTCCAGGCTAGTAATTTTTATTGAAATTACTCATCACTTTCCAAAATACTTTTGACTACGATGTGGGCTGTCCGCTTCACTTACGGAATAAAAAGTTGACCAAGAAAAGTTAACCAAGAAGAGTTCCAATGTCTGGGCATTGGAACTCTACGAACGCGAAGGAAACAACGGTTTGATAACAGCTTTGCCTACTTTGTCATGCCTCTTCGTTCCCTTTCCATTAATTTCAAAGTAATTTAATTACTGTTGAAAAGTAATAGTAATTATTGTCATTACTTACCGCCACCTGTAATTTCTGATGCAATTTAATTACATTTTAGAAAAGTCTAGGGAAGTAATAAGCTAATTTATTTATTTATTTATTTATTTATTTATTTATTTATTTACTTACTTACTTACATATACTGCCAATCCCAATTAGAGATTATTGCAGAAAGGGCACATACATTGTGAAAGGACAAGATTTATACAAAGGGTACTCGCGTCACAAGTGAAATATTACATTAACGAGTGAGACAAAACCAACAGCAACTTATTTTATGACTACATCAGTGCCACACCAATTATAACTACATCAATACCATAGGACATCAATACCAACTAGTGCTGAAAAAGGAATAGTATACTTCAGACAGTGGACAAAAAAACTCAGTTCGTCATTTCAAAGAAAATAATTAACGTTTGAGCAGGGATGAAAAAGTTTCCAGTGATTGACTGTTTGTTATACTGATTGGCAAATTATTCCACTCTTTAATTGCTAGTGGAAAAAAAGAATATTTCAGACAGTCAGTACGGCACTGATATTCATTCAGTGTCTGTGAATGATTTTGTCGTGTTGGCCTTGTTTCTGTGTATGACGTGTACTTTGAACTGTCTATGTTCAGCTGTTCATGAACTAATTGAGAAGGTCCCCTTCACCCCGAGTAGTCCGAGTGGCACTGGCTACCACCCCAAAACACAGGAAGCAAAAATACCCAAACATAAATACCCTGCAAAGTTAATTAATACAGGAATTTCTGACGTGCCAGTTTAGCGCGGTTTTTTTTTATTTTTAAGAGACCTGCTTTTTTTAAAGTTCTGTGGGCGAGTCTGTTATTCTGTACTTGTTATAGAAAAATCTTATCGCTTTTCGTTGTATTCGGTCTAGGGCATTTATGAGATTGCTTGTAAAGGAAAACCACGCGACGTTTGCATACTCTAAGACAGGTCTGACGAATGTTTTGTAGGCGGGAAGTTTTGCTTCATGTGGCGTGGAACCGAATCTTCTACGGAGGAAAAACAGTCGTTTTAATGCAGCTGATTACTTTTAGAAGTAATTTTCTCATCTCTCGAGTAAACAGCATGCGCTGGCCGAGCGGGTAAATAGGTGGCGAACGTTTGCTTGCACGCACCACCCGGCAGGCCGCAGCTTTACCGCCTGGTCGCTGTGATAGTCCTCTTGTGTCCGGCCGAGCGTACCCGAAGTTTGCAGGCACAATCTGCAGTCAAAGAGGCAATGATGAGAAAGAAATATTGAGGAGCCACTCTACTCCGAGAAGGCGTCGCCTCCAAATTCCTTAAGAAAGAAAAGAACAATGCCACCTACTGCGGCGATGCATGGGGTGTGCAGAAAAAGACGGGCTATTAATCTTAACCTTATACAAATCCCCAAAACTACCCAAAGCTGACATCAAGAGTTTTACACGTACGCGCTTTGTCTGGTTATAGTTTTGTTAACACACTCCAGTGATTGCCGTCGGTAACCCCAGTATGAATGTCTCCAAATGAGATAAGAAGTGGCTCAGCAATTTCTTGATGGCAGGGCTTGGGCTGCTTGGAGGAGATGGTTCGTACAGTTGAGTGCTAGAAGTGGACTGCAGGAGTGTGAAAGGACACGACACAGGTGCTCTTCTGTCATGTTCTTTCACACTCCTGCAGTCCATTATTTGCGCTCAACTGTACGAACCGTGGAATACCAAATAGGCCATTCGGTCACGTTACTTGGAGTCTTGGACTACGGGAGGCCGCCATTCCATGGTGCGCGGTGCTTTATTAATTCTTGACCGATATTCCCCGCAAGGGCATGCTGCATAGGCGGGCTGCCACGTACGGGCTGTTTTTATTGACGGATGGGCACGAAAAATCCTGCCAGGCTCACTATACACAGCTTCGCTGCAAAAGTGGGCGGAAAGGAAGCCACTAAATCCTTCCCTGCCTACCTCCGGATATTGTTTGTTTATATCATTCCTAAGCGTGGTTGTTGTTCTTTCCAAGTACGTACCAGATCACATAGTTTACATCAGACTACGTATTGCATAGAACACCATCGCCTAGAGTGTACGCGATCGGCGATGAAGTCATGGATTTCGGTTAGAAAAAAAAAAAGAATAATGTTAAGACATCTGGTCCACCAGATAAGAAATAATGAATGCCGGGCCGATAAGGTGTGCCGGCATTCTTCGCTGGCACATTACCGCTGAGTGCCCTTTAATCTCTTAGGCGATGATGGAGCGTCGCATACTTCGTCCGTCCTTTGAAGGCTCGACATCAACGCCGGGCTCAACACCGCCTAGCTGTAGCAGACTTCGTGACGTTACCCTGGCATCTGCAGTCATCGCCACAGCAGCGTCCAGCTAAAGCGGACGCTGTTGTGTTTTCATTCTTTGCCTTTTTCCTCGCCGTTGAGAGCACGGCGTCTGGGCGGATGGCTCTTCTTGGACGATGGACCCAAAGGTTTTCTCGTGAGGTGTCGACAAAGTTTGCCTTCTAGGAAAATTCCCCCGTGCTCATTGAGTAAAGAACAAAGTAAAGCAAGAATGTGTAGCATATTCCTGAAATATCGGGCTCATCGTCATCGTGGTCGACGTGCACGTCAGACGAAAAGCAATCTCGGCGCTAATGCGTTTTAGATTACTTTGCAGATGAGAAGACCTCTGCCCCAAGAATTGAGAGGAGAAAAGCGAAATATTTTTTTCAGACTCGTAAGTAATGTTTCTATAAGAAAAGTAGCATATAACTATGTTTGCTGAATGAGAGAAATAAAAAAAAAAATAACGAACATCAGAAGCGCCGCCAGACCTTCCTAATTATTGAAAATCAGCGGGATCACAAGGATGCCGCATTAATGGAAAGCTGAATAGTGCTCTCACTTCTTTTCGAGAAAGGTTGAGTGCTATTTGAACGTTAAGCGATATTCGAAAATATAAAGGGTGGAATTAGTGTTCTCTCCCTTTGCTTAGCTATGGTTGTATGCCCATGGCAACTTCTATATTACGCAAAGGCTCTGGGATAACAAAACACGCAAATTTAAGTAGAATACATTAAGCATTTGACGCGTGTTTATGCAGTCACGTCACCGACGTGATGACAACGAAATATTCCTGGCATTCCAGCTTCACATGGAAATGAGTTTTTTTGCAGGGCAGCGGCGCGTCTCTTGGATTGTTCGCAGACATCCCAGAGGTCGCAAACATGTAGTCGCATGACGCTTATGAGGCTCAGGCGCAAACCACCACTGTCGCCATTCTCACTACAGTAAAAGCTCGTTAATTCGAACTCGGTTAATTCGAACTTCGGGTTAATTCGAACTCACGCCGTGGTCCCGGCGAAGCCCTGTATATTTCAACGGGGGAGAACTCCCGATAATTCGAACTCGTCAGTATCCAGAACGGTTAATTCGAACTGCAGCATTTGACAACGTTACTCACCAAGCGATTCTAGACAACCTCAACGCCACCCACTGCGGGTCTCGCACCTTCAACTACGTTGCAGCGTTTCTCCGAGAGCGCACGGCTACTATCAAGCTCGGAAGTCTAACCTCGGCCATCATCAGAACACCCCCTAAAGGGACACCGCAAGGATCTGTAATATCCCCCCTACTTTTCAATATCGCATTACTTGAACTACCTACTCTTCTGAACAAAATACCCAACCTTCAACATGCCATATACGCCGACGACATTACTTTCTGGACTACCTCTGGTTCCAGTGGAGAACAGCAAGACGCCCTCCAAAAAGCAGTAGACACCACCGTCAACTACCTACGTCCCAGGGGCCTGACCTGTGAACCTGCCAAATCAGCCCTTCTCATCCTGCGGGCCCGATCACGTGGCCGCCCTCCTCCTCCCCCACCTGATCCTGAAGTGTCGATTCAAGGCGACCTTATTCCCTCCGTGACCACCCTCCGCGTCCTCGGCGTCCCCTTCCATCGGGACGGCACGGGTACAGCGCTCATTCCGCAACTCCAGACATCCATTACTCGCCTAACCCATCTTATCCGCAGAATCCGCAGCCGACATCACGGCCTCACTGAATGGGAAATTTGTCGTCTGGTCCAAGCTCTCCTGATCAGCAAAATCACCTATGCCACACCGTACCTCAATCTTCGACCACAAGAAACCGCTAAAATTGAAGCCCTCATTCGTAAAGCATACAAAACGGCTCTTGGCCTCCCCATTTACACTTCTACGGACAAACTGCTCAAGCTGGGCATACACAACGTCCTTGGCGAGCTTGTGGAGGCTCAGCGAAACTCCCAACTTCAACGCCTCAGCTTAACGCCAACTGGCCATTCCGTTCTCCGCACGCTCGGCTACCCTGCACCGCTAAATCAAGACCGACCACAACGCCTCCCAACTACCATCAAGCACCGTATCCACGTTTCCCCCATACCACGACATATGCATCCCACCTTCAACAGAGGCCGTCGGGAAGCGCGGGTCCGCTATCTCATGAAGAAGCTAGCAGATGACCCCCAGGTCCGTTACACTGACGTCGCCTATGACTCCTGCGCTCGACGCACAACTTTGGTCACCCTAAATCACGCTGGCCGAATCTCCACGGCTGTCACCACGCACACCAACAAAATACAGACGGCAGAAGCTCTGGCAATCGCCTTCGCAGCCACCACCCATGCCAAGCATCCGCACATCACTGTAGTCTCCGACTCACAGCAGGCATGCCGCCTCTACCAGGCAGGTCTAGCCCCACCCCAGGCCATTCCACTCCTCCAGCGTCTACCTGACGAGACCACCATTACGATCGTCTGGACTCCCGGACACTCCGGCCTTCCGGGGAATGAAGCGGCCCACGCCGCCGCCCGAGCTCTGCACTTCCGGGCATTCTCCACCGATGGTCAAGTGATTCCATCACCCCGCACGAACGACGACCTCCTCCAAATTCCTCTTGATAACACGTACAATGCCCTTCTGTCCCACTACACCCTTACCCGCCGAGTCTACCCCCCTCCACACCACTCCCTAACCAACCAGCAAGCCATAATATATCGTCGCCTTCAGACCGGTACCTTTTACAACCACGTCATCCTGCACCAGATCGCACCCACTATCTACCCCCGTCAATGCCAACACTGCGACACCCCACTCACCACATTCCACCTCGTATACTCCTGTCCCCACTCCCCTAACCCACCCCCCTTCCCCACCCTGGAGCAGTGGGAGACTGAGCTGACCAGCCCGGACCCGGCCCGCCAGAGGGCCTTGGTTTCTCGGGCCATTGAGTCGGCCCGGTCGAGAGGCAACCTGGACTAGGGACGCTTCACCACCACCCTTTTCCCTTTCCCTTTTGCTCCAATAAACGTTTACTACTACTAATCCCCTGGTTTCCATCGCTCCTCGCAGAAGAATTCGGCCGAGAGTGATTGCAATGTGTTGCAAATCCGAAAAAAAAAATTTACCGGAGATGCAAAACAACGAAACAGAAAAACAACAGCGTGGCGCGTGCGCTACACTCCTGCAACAGCTTATTTCGCTTCCCCAGACGGCGCCGCGCCACTGGCGCCAGTGCTCCTGCGCATGCCATTATTTTTTACGAAACATTACTTACGAAATAACCTGCCACAAACGTGTAGCAGCGCCTAATTAGCAATAACGAGTCCAGAGGTGGCTTCTCTGTCTTCTGCCCACGCAGCGTGGCGCGATTTCCAATCATTCTAGAGCCCGCCCGAACTTCGTTTAATTAAAAGAATTTTATGGTCCCTTCGAGTTCGAAGTAACGAGCTTTTACTGTATTCCTAGAGTGAGGATCCCTGTCGTCGCCGTCCATTGCAAGGACTCCGAATACTCGTCGGCTGTTAACGCTGAAGATAGTCTATCCAACACCAAAACGGTGTCACTTTCTGTTTGCGCATTGTCCTGGTTCGTCTGGACGACATTATGCTTGTAGAGAAAAGTCAGCTATATTTTTCCGTTTCCCGTTCTTACCTGCTCGCGGTTTTTATCAGTGCAATCCTCGAGCATACTTCCACCGTTTCCTGTCGCGACGTAACGCTGGTTACTTCAACGCGGAAATGAAGGTATACGTGCTTGCGCAGACTCTCCGGGTGGCAATCGCGATTCATTTTGCTCATGTGACATGAACCGGTTAACCGATTAAAAAATAATTGTGACTGAGACAGTAATCGGTAAAGCAGAAGGTTGCAACGACGCTTTTATGCATTAATTATGTAAATCGTATAAGCAACTTTCCTATACGATTTCCGCTAGCCGACTACTAAAAAAAGGGATAATGTCCAAACGCTATATATTAATTCGAATAAACCCGTGCAACCTGAAGGAAACTGCATTATTTTGTTCGTTTTTCTTTGTCAAAGCAGTAATCCTCGGCCGGAAGGAATGTCGGCCATCCCAGTTTTAATCGCTCGTGTCGCTGCTAAGCGGGCGAAGTGGAATAGGTGGTGTTGAATGGAGACGCGCGAGTGAGAAGGAGGGTACTGGCGAGTTGCTCCGCCTCAGTGCTAAGATGGCAGTTGAGCTGGGAGAGTTGGTGTGTCTTCAGTTCATGTTAGTCAGCGCACCGAAACGGCAAGAAGAGAAGCGAAGACGAAAGCATGGCGGTGTATGTCGTCTTAATTCCGCTCTCTTGTTGTCGATCTTGTGCGTCGATCCCCTGCAAAACGAAAGCCTTTTAAATGCAGAGCATTTCAGTAACTCACGATGTCACCCGCGTTGGCGTCCGTAGTCCGCATCGCTCCCCCTACACTATATAAAAAAATAATACCTTCCAGCGCCAGGTTTCGATCCCACGACTCTGCGGGCGGAACGCAAGGCACACGGCGCTCTACCGACTGCTCCACAAAGCCAACACAGAATCGAAGGTTACGCACGCGCCTTATATCCTTGACTCATTCAACCGTCGGCCACAGGTGCGCCCTCTCCCCCGCGTCCTCCTCGCCTTCTCTCCTCTCGCAACACCCTCTCTCGCCGCGTTCGGTTCGGGCGCACAACAAGTGGGGACGTGCGCAACACCCTCTCTCGCCGCGTTGGCTTGAATTGGATTTGGATTGGGTTGGATTAAAGTGGATTGTGTTGGATTGTGTTGCGTCATAGCCGCGCCACGTTGCGTAATAGCCGCGGCAGGGGGTTCACAGCACGTTTCACGTTTCACCATCGACTTCATCGACAATGTCTACGCTGGAAGACAACAATTACAACAACAACAACCAATACGTAATCCATAAGACTTGCAGGCACGCCCCCCGCGGAAATGCTCTGCATTTGATCGTGCCCCTCGCGAGGGGGATGTTTTGATTTTTAGTGAATGAAGCTCCTCTCAATTTTAATCCTCTCCAGCTCTAATCCCACGCCTTCACAAAGACATGGACGAACCGGCGGAAAATCGCATTGAACGTACGAAACCGCTGAACGCCTACCATATAACCAGAAATAAAGCAGATGAACGTGGACATTTTATGAAATAACAAACGTAAATTCGATTACACGGGTAAAATCTAGAATGTTAAGTGACAACAAAACAAGAAAACTTCACAAAAAAGAGAGGCTGTTTAAAATGGCTGAGAACAAAGTAAGAAAATGGGGGAAGGGACATCCAAAAGGACAAAAGAAAATACATCAAAGGAAGCAAATGGAGTCGGGAATGTGTATAAATGACGCAGGGGCGCGCGAAAGCGGATGCGGAGCCCTGGGGCGAGACGCTTTTGAGAGGGAGCGGCCCCCTACATTTCCCAGAGGCAGGACAGGCCAGACAGACTGTCGTCGCGCTCGGCTAGCGGCCACCTACAACCATGGGCTGCGGCTACACTGCACCGGGGGAGTGCAGCGGACGCGACGCCCTCCCTCTCCGTTCTGCACGGGCAGTTTATCCGGTTTATCTCTCGCTTTGACTTCAGCCGCCCCGCTTGCACTGTACCAGGTCTATTTTATTTCCCTGGAGCCCGAACGGGCTGCGCTGTGCCGCTCGCCAAGCCTGTTTGTGTTATTCTTTCCTTTCTTTCGCTCTTTCTGGAGGGACATTTTTATAATTGACATTGGAAACGTTTTCCGGGACTTTTTTTTTTTCCGGTTGAGATTTTGGGGGTTTTGAGTTCGTTTCTTCACCCTCACTCCACGCGTGCGGGCACGAACCACGGCCTTCGCCAGGGCGGCACCGTTTCCACTTTCATTTTCCGGCACGTTTCAAACACATGTCGTGCAGCCATCCCCGTGGGTGCATTCCCGTCGTCGACCCCGCAGTGGAGGCAGTCTGAAAGCTTCCTGCCTTTTCACAAGCGATTCCGGGAACTGTGCACCCGTCTGAAAAACATCGCCCCTTTATTTTTCTACTTCATTCAGATTCTAGTCCTTTTTTCCTCTCTAAAATTTTTTGAGGTGCTTTGCAGATTCCGTCTGCGCTCTTGTTTCTCAGAACCCACCAGACCGAAACCGAGCTCCCAAACTCAATTTCCGCCCTGCATAAAATTTGAAAACACAAATACCGGGCGAGACTTCCAAATAACTAGGCGACGAGGCAAAAATGGAGGGTGGGGACGCTTCCGAGACGACATTTGCAGAATTTATAAGATAAAATATATAAGCTAATATAAGTGAATGTACTCAACAGATGAAAGTTCAATAACCACCTCTTAAAAAATAAAATACAATAAAAATATTTGGCCACTGCTCTATGGCGTTGTATCTGTCTCCGAGCTTTCCTATTTTCTTTCTAATGCTAAGAATTTCGGAAAACAGGCAGTAAAGAAATCTCGAAGACGGCGCATCACACGGGAAGTAAAAAGCATCTGGAGGCGCAAGAAATATGCAGCGTGCAATGCAGCTAACCTGATCTTAGTTTCATTTCCAAGCTAACGTGGGTACTGTTTACCGTCGCAGCAGCTCAGTACTAAAGGCATTGCACTGCTCAGCACGGGGCAGAGGGTTCGAACTTTAATTTCCTGCTGCGGCGCGCCCTCTTTTCATTTTCTTGTTGTCAAGCAAACTCTCAGACGGGGATTTTCGAATAAATTCAAAAGCCGCTCTGCTAGACACCGAGCCCCTTCAAGTTGGCTTCACCTTTACAAACATGCATGGCTGGCAAGACCATCCCTGTGTCGCTGATCCTGGTCAAAATAAGAAAAAAAAAATGGTAGTTATGCCGTACCTACATACTGTATCCCACAATTTGAAAAGGATTGCGAAACGTTTTGAAGTGCCCGTTGTATTTTCAGCCCCCGAGAAGTTGAATAGGCTTTGTAAGATAAATAAAGGTGACAGGCAGATTTCTCATAATTGTAAAAAGAAACACCAAACTTCGTTCGTTGAATGTATAGATAGTGTTGTCTACCAGATTCCCCTCTTTTGTGGTAAACAGTATGTTGGTCAAACAAGTCGTTGTCTAAATGATCGCCTTCGTGAGCACAATCGCAATGTAAAAAAGAAAAATGAACAAGATGGACTACTAGTTATGCACTGTAACGCATGTACAGATTGCAAACCATTCCTTCATAAATGTGTTATTATTGACAAGAGTAAGGACATGTGTACACGTGAAATTATTGAGGCGGAAAAGATAACCAGGTTAGGAAGCTCTTGTGTAAGTTCGACTTCTATCAAATTATCAGAAAAAGAGATTGCCTACTTGCGTTCGCGCTGATGTACGCATGTGTGTGACGTCACGGGATTCTTGCTATATATGTGTGTTATCGTTTTCAATAAAGGTGTTGGAAGTTAGCGCCGTGTGCGTCTACTTGTCTGTGTCTCTCGTCTTCTGCGCTATATATTTGTAAGATTTTGACAGGCGACAAATAAGCGTTCTGATACCAAAGTACGAAGCCACTGCGGCCTTATATTGAATACGCCCGTAAGACGCACCCCATGTATCCCAAAAAAGCTTTATACGTCTACGGAGACCGCTAAAGCCGCCTTTTTCTTACACGAAAGCGCTCTGCAGGAAAGACTTCTTTTTTACGGAGAAATACATGAACTAATGAAGGCTTTCAGCATTATACTAAGACCTAGCTTTCCGAAGCTACTAAGTTCGTTAGATGAACTTAGTTTTAAGCTGGAAAGAAACACCTTTAAAGCTGTGCGTTCCTTTCTTGCTAGTAACCTCCTAGTTATAGCATGATTTCTCGTGCGTGCCTACGAATGTCAGTTGTAGTGTCTATATCGGCGTACTCCTTTTTGTACTTTTAATGCGTAGAATTTTTTGCCGAGTACCCCACAGCGAGGACCGTGTAACACCATGCATTTCCACAAAAAATCCACAGTAGGCGGAATTAATACCTGCAATCGTTATAATAGCGTCAATGGAGACAATTGGTCCAACAGAAGTTTGAAAAAGCAATACAACACAAAAGTAGAAAATAACATCCCAAATGGCGAACCGTGTAACGCCCTGCATTCCCACTAAAATGGAGGTTTGGGGGAAGTAATACATGTAATCGTTACAATAGGGTAATTGGAGATAATTGGTCGGACAGAATTTTTTAAAATAAAAAAAAATAAAAAAACTCTAGAAAAGCGGTATAAGAATTCTGCGCATTAGCAAACAATTCTCTGAATTTCTGCAAACTTTTTTTATTGTTTTTTTATCTAATATCTTTTTAGCGATTCCAATCGTACGTTTGTATCCAATCTTGAAATGAGTTTGTGAAAACGACAGTCAGCATTTCGTTCCTTTCTTCAATCCAATGTTGGCGTGTATCGCATACTGTATACTTGATCTGTGTTGCTACAGAGAATTTCCTGGATGGCTCTATGGCGAGAATTTTTGCTCAGGACATGGCGATTTATAACGTGCTTGCAGGGATTTATACACACTCCCTAACACCCTAACACCCCCCCCCCCCCCCAGAAGGACTTCGGCAACCCCCCAAAAAGATTCCACAACCACAAACACCCTGCCTAGGGATTTATACAACACCCCCCCCCCCAAACATCCCACCGATACCCCTCAAAATCGAAATTCTGCATAAACCCTTGCGTGCTTGTATATTTCCTTTATGGTGTGTATTGAGTGGTATATCTCTTTTGTTTTGTACCTAGTATTTTGGCACAAGAGACCCCATGCACGTGATATTTCTATGATATTGTTATTTTTTATTATTATTCTTGCGTATGTATGTTGCGCGTTGTGCTGTGCTGGAGCCACGCTGGGGTCCGCAGCTTGGTCAAGCTGTCTTTTGAGAGAGTTTTTTCTGCTGGCCTCCGGTATCGTGTACTTTATGTAAGATGCCAATAAATTTCATTGTTCATTGTTCCAACCCCATGTACTGTAATAAAGCGTTTTACACTGAGCCCCTTTAAAGCCAGCTTCACTGCCATGTACACAAACGCATTGCTAGGAAGACATCTTTAAGGGCAACTAAAGGAGACTGATATCAAAGTCTGAAGCCCGTAGCACCTTTTACTAGTATTTTGGTGAGCGGCAGAAGTGTGACACATAAGTTATAGTCGGACAGATGGGTTTCGTCGTTGAGTCCACATAGAAAGGCTTAAAGCGTTTGAAAAACGACCGTGATTCGCGAGCGAAGTGACGCACTGAAACCATGGACGCGGGTGTTTGAAACGCGGCTTGAGTGGGCTGGAAAACGAAGCTTTGTTTGTCGTACATGTCTGCATCCTCTAGAACATTGATTCGCCCCCCCCCCCCCCCCCTTCCTTCCCGAAGCTACCAGAGATTCTTCTTTCCTATGTGTATAGCTGCGTGAGGAGTCGGAGGGGAGAATTCGCAAACACAGTTCTTCGAACTACATAGTCCTTTTGCGGAGGGGTGGTGATTTTCAGGGAACGAGTTTTAAACGGGAAATAAAACTCATGATTCCTCTAATCATTGACTTCGCTAGAATTGGTGAAGGAAGCACATGACTCATGCCCCCAGCAACAAGTATGTTCAGGTCGATTTCGAGAGAAATAGCGCAATCTAACCATCTACATAGAACGAGGCGGAATTTTGTTAACGAAGTAAACATTTTTTTAAATATACAGAAGAAAGAAAGAAAGAAAAACACGCGCCCAGAGTGGGCACCGAACCCACGCCTTTCGATTACATGTCGAATGCCTTACCAACTCGGCTATCTGGGCGACTGTGTTCTCCTTCACTTTCTGGGCTATTTATATTTACTAGAAGTGTATCTGACGCTTGAGGGTGGTAGCCAGCGCCACTCTGACTACACGGGGAGAAGGGGACCTTCTTTTCAACCCCCGGGGCGTGACTCAAACGTCTACAGCCTGTCATGAGCGGGTAACTGGCGGAAAGCCCTCTTATGCTACCTAGGCATCAAGGCTGCCAGAACCGAGACCCTCGCTAAGCTTTCGCAGAATAATATAGTAAGGAAATAAGGGGCTCGTTGAGGAAATACACAAAGATAGGTCAGCAGTCTACAACGCCAAAGGAAGCATAGGGGTATAGTTAGGCTCTTTCTTTTTCTCTACTGTTAACGAAGTAAACATTTTTTTAAATATACAGAAGAAAGAAAGAAAGAAAAACACGCGCCCAGAGTGGGCACCGAACCCACGCCTTTCGATTACATGTCGAATGCCTTACCAACTCGGCTATCTGGGCGACTGTGTTCTCCTTCACTTTCTGGGCTATTTGGCGTTGTAGACTGCTGACCTATCTTTGTGTATTTCCTCAACGAGCCCCTTATTTCCTTACTATATTATTCTGCGAAAGCTTAGCGAGGGTCTCGGTTCTGGCAGCCTTGATGCCTAGGTAGCATAAGAGGGCTTTCCGCCAGTTACCCGCTCATGACAGGCTGTAGACGTTTGAGTCACGCCACGGGGGTTGAAAAGAAGGTCCCCTTCTCCCCGTGTAGTCAGAGTGGCGCTGGCTACCACCCTCAAGCGTCAGATACACTTCTAGTAAATATAAATAGCCCAGAAAGTGAAGGAGAACACAGTCGCCCAGATAGCCGAGTTGGTAAGGCATTCGACATGTAATCGAAAGGCGTGGGTTCGGTGCCCACTCTGGGCGCGTGTTTTCCTTTCTTTCTTTCTTCTGTATATTTAAAAAAATGTTTACTTCGTTAACAGTAGAGAAAAAGAAAAGAGCCTAACTATACCCCTATGCCTCCTTTGGCGTTGTAGACTGCTGACCTATCTTTGTGTATTTCCTCAACGAGCCCCTTATTTCCTTACTATATTATTCTGCGAAAGCTTAGCGAGGGTCTCGGTTCTGGCAGCCTTGATGCCTAGGTAGCATAAGAGGGCTTTCCGCCAGTTACCCGCTCATGACAGGCTGTAGACGTTTGAGTCATGCCCCGGGGGTTGAAAAGAAGGTCCCCTTCTCCCCGTGTAGTCAGAGTGGCGCTGGCTACCACCCTCAAGCGTCAGATACACTTCTAGTAAATATAAATAGCCCAGAAAGTGAAGGAGAACGCAGTCGCCCAGATAGCCGAGTTGGTAAGGCATTCGACATGTAATCGAAAGGCGTGGGTTCGGTGCCCACTCTGGGCGCGTGTTTTTCTTTCTTTCTTTCTTCTGTATATTTAAAAAAATGTTTACTTCGTTAACAGTAGAGAAAAAGAAAAGAGCCTAACTATACCCCTATGCCTCCTTTGGCGTTGTAGACTGCTGACCTATCTTTGTGTATTTCCTCAACGAGCCCCTTATTTCCTTACTATATTATTCTGCGAAAGCTTAGCGAGGGTCTCGGTTCTGGCAGCCTTGATGCCTAGGTAGCATAAGAGGGCTTTCCGCCAGTTACCCGCTCATGACAGGCTGTAGACGTTTGAGTCACGCCCCGGGGGTTGAAAAGAAGGTCCCCTTCTCCCCGTGTAGTCAGAGTGGCGCTGGCTACCACCCTCAAGCGTCAGATACACTTCTAGTAAATATAAATAGCCCAGAAAGTGAAGGAGAACACAGTCGCCCAGATAGCCGAGTTGGTAAGGCATTCGACATGTAATCGAAAGGCGTGGGTTCGGTGCCCACTCTGGGCGCGTGTTTTTCTTTCTTTCTTTCTTCTGTATATTTAAAAAAATGTTTACTTCGTTAACAGTAGAGAAAAAGAAAAGAGCCTAACTATACCCCTATGCCTCCTTTGGCGTTGTAGACTGCTGACCTATCTTTGTGTATTTCCTCAACGAGCCCCTTATTTCCTTACTATATTATTCTGCGAAAGCTTAGCGAGGGTCTCGGTTCTGGCAGCCTTGATGCCTAGGTAGCATAAGAGGGCTTTCCGCCAGTTACCCGCTCATGACAGGCTGTAGACGTTTGAGTCACGCCCCGGGGGTTGAAAAGAAGGTCCCCTTCTCCCCGTGTAGTCAGAGTGGCGCTGGCTACCACCCTCAAGCGTCAGATACACTTCTAGTAAATATAAATAGCCCAGAAAGTGAAGGAGAACACAGTCGCCCAGATAGCCGAGTTGGTAAGGCATTCGACATGTAATCGAAAGGCGTGGGTTCGGTGCCCACTCTGGGCGCGTGTTTTTCTTTCTTTCTTTCTTCTGTATATTTAAAAAAATGTTTACTTCGTTAACAGTAGAGAAAAAGAAAAGAGCCTAACTATACCCCTATGCCTCCTTTGCATAGGTCGGCGTACTCACTCGTGAGTACACTCATTTGTACTCATTTGTACTCAAACTCACGAGTGAGTACGATGATGAGTGATCACACACCCAGAAAAAAAACAGTGAGTACGATGACGAGTGAGTACAGGGGTAAGTCCACTACTCATGAGTACAGTACTCATTAGTACACTACTCATGAGTATGAGTACTCATGAGTATAGTATTCATGAGTATGAGTACTCATGAGTTTGAGTACTAATGAATATGAGTACTCATGAGTACACAGTGCTCATGAGTACACAGTACTCATGAGTACACAGCACTCATGAGTACACAGCACTCGTGAGTACACAGCACTCATGAGTACAATACTCATGAATACTCTTTTTGCGAGTGACTCTTGAGTATATGCACTCCTGAGTACAGTAGTGCAAACAGTAGTGCAAACAAGAAAACGGACGACAAAAGCTGCCACCCGAAGACACACAGAAAAACGCAGTTTACCGCCACGGCTGCACCGACAACCCCCGAGCTCCCCTGAGCCCGACCCGGCCTGAGAACAAGAGGAAACGCCAGACGCAACGCGAGCGCTTACGTTCCGTTTCGCTTTCTCACATGTACTTGCCTTCGCGCACTAAGTCGCTCAACGACAGTGCACCGCGTCAGACGTTTTCTTCCTCTGTCCTGATTTATATGTAACCTGTGTTTTTCTAATCAATTAAACAATTTATTTTTTCTACTTAGTCTTTCATTCGAGCTACGACCTAGCTAACAGTGTAGATAAGTTGATTATTCGTGAGTAATACAAATTGAGTACTCATGAGTGCAGAATGAGTAGTACTCATGAGTGAAAAATGAGTAGTACTCATGAGTAGAACTCATGAGCAGTAGTACTCATTGAGTACTCATGAGTACAAATTGAGTACTCATGAGTACAGATTCAGTACTCATGAGTACAGATTGAGTACGAATACTCGTGAGGACAAATGAGTTTGAGTACAAGTGAGTACGATTACAAATGAGTATTTGATGAGTGAGTACGAGTGATTTTGTAAACAGACGAAGTTTTTGAGTCTGAGTTTGATTGAGTACAGCGTGAATGAAAAAAATTGTGATTGAGTTTGAGTGAGTTCTTTCTGTTTTGCCGACCTATGCTCCTTTGGCGTTGTAGACTGCTGACCTATCTTTGTGTATTTCCTCAACGAGCCCCTTATTTCCTTACTATATTATTCTGCGAAAGCTTAGCGAGGGTCTCGGTTCTGGCAGCCTTGATGCCTAGGTAGCATAAGAGGGCTTTCCGCCAGTTACCCGCTCATGACAGGCTGTAGACGTTTGAGTCACGCCCCGGGGGTTGAAAAGAAGGTCCCCTTCTCCCCGTGTAGTCAGAGTGGCGCTGGCTACCACCCTCAAGCGTCAGATACACTTCTAGTAAATATAAATAGCCCAGAAAGTGAAGGAGAACACAGTCGCCCAGATAGCCGAGTTGGTAAGGCATTCGACATGTAATCGAAAGGCGTGGGTTCGGTGCCCACTCTGGGCGCGTGTTTTTCTTTCTTTCTTTCTTCTGTATATTTAAAAAAATGTTTACTTCGTTAACAGTAGAGAAAAAGAAAAGAGCCTAACTATACCCCTATGCCTCCTTTGGCGTTGTAGACTGCTGACCTATCTTTGTGTATTTCCTCAACGAGCCCCTTATTTCCTTACTATATTATTCTGCGAAAGCTTAGCGAGGGTCTCGGTTCTGGCAGCCTTGATGCCTAGGTAGCATAAGAGGGCTTTCCGCCAGTTACCCGCTCATGACAGGCTGTAGACGTTTGAGTCACGCCCCGGGGGTTGAAAAGAAGGTCCCCTTCTCCCCGTGTAGTCAGAGTGGCGCTGGCTACCACCCTCAAGCGTCAGATACACTTCTAGTAAATATAAATAGCCCAGAAAGTGAAGGAGAACACAGTCGCCCAGATAGCCGAGTTGGTAAGGCATTCGACATGTAATCGAAAGGCGTGGGTTCGGTGCCCACTCTGGGCGCGTGTTTTTCTTTCTTTCTTCTGTATATTTAAAAAAATGTTTACTTCGTTAACAGTAGAGAAAAAGAAAAGAGCCTAACTATACCCCTATGCCTCCTTTGGCGTTGTAGACTGCTGACCTATCTTTGTGTATATATATGTATATATATATAGACATAAACGGTAGTAATATATACCAGTTGCGAAACTTCCCATAGGCCCCATATATCAAAAGCCTCTCCGCGGTTGGCCACCTGCGCAAACAAGGGCGAGCTGACTAGCCTTTCGCCTGCCGGCAGAAACTGGAAGTAGTTCTCAAGTGCTTGCGGCTGCTGCTGTAAGTTATAAAAAGAAAAACCGTAAAAACGTGAGTAAATATTACCTAATTTAGGCCCTCTTTTAATTTAAAAAACAAGCTTTATTTTACAAAATTAATTAACTTAAGGGATAGTTAACGAAGCCCAGTTTTTGTCCCTTAGGGGCCGCCCTGTGCACTGGCCTCTCAGCTTAAACGGAGCAGGGCGGCCCGCGACCCGGATTCTGAAGCGGAGTTTCGCAACTGGTAATACATATTGAAGGACTCTGACAGCAGGCATCATTACAGCGTCCACCCTTGCCTCGATTGTATTGGCGTGCACCGATTTTTCTGACGTTGACCGAAGTTACCAAAGCCGCCACTGATCGAGCCCAAAGTAGCTCATCAAAAATTATCGGCCTCACTCGAAAATTTATTCTTCTTTCGCGAAGGGAGACCTTACAAAGACGAGGATGCTACGAGAGAACTGATGTTACCGCACGCAGCGTACATGTGTATTTGTCCAGAGATTTTTTTCTGGACAGCCAGCAGCTATAGTAGGCTAACACGCACGTTTCCTTCTACGTGCTTCGGTAGGCAGGTCGGACAGTAAAAAGATGAAGGTGCAGACTCGTCTCAAAAGAGCAGCCCACCACTTCGGGCCTCAGTCCTGTATATATCCTACGGGCAGTCCGCGGATTACCCTCTGGCTGGAGGTCCTTTAGGAATGCATAAGAAAATCGATCGCCGGAGTGCGCCCGGTGCAGTTCGCGGGTAGTACAGGACTGATAATCGAAACGGCACATTGTGTTCTTGTGAATCGCAGTGTGCCCCTAATAAAAAGGGCCCTATCGAAAGCACCCAGGATAGGTACAACGTATACACAGTTGACTCCAAAGACCCGGCTGGGAACGCAAAGGTGCTGTGCCGGCCGAAACGGTGGGCTAAAGGGGGATAGAAAACGACAGGCTCGGAAGCCATTAAAGACGCACATAAAAGGCCCGCATGTTTGCATCGATTTTCCCGGAAGGAAGGGCTTTGTAAGCCGGGTGGGCTGTTTCTTGCCCTTCTTTCTTTACGCCGTCCGACCCGCATCGAGGTGGAGCGGGTCTTGAACTGGGCGCACATTTACGACGCACTCCCGGGTGTGTCGAACCTCTGGCCGTCTCTTTCACAGGCCGCGGTCTCGGGTGAACGCCGGTTTTTTATTTCCTTTGAAGACGCACCACCCGCCCTTCAGGCCTACATCTCCGCACTGGGAACGTCGCCGAACGAGCTGTAATAACGCGGCAATTGTGGGCCGAACTTCCGTTGCGTTTACTTTTCTTGTTGGTGTTGTAGGAAATAAGTCAAACAATGGGAAGGACCACGAGAAAGAACAGGCAGGATTCGTAAAAATAAAGTTGAAGTTGAAGTATCCGATGATTTTGTTAAAATGCGGAGCAGTGTTTGGCTTCGGAGAATGATTGATTGATTGATTGCAGGGTTAACGCGCCGACGCAACGCAGGCGATGAGGCGCGCCGTAGTGAAGGGCTCCGGATTAATTTTTTTCGCCTCCACCAGAAAAGCGCCGCCGCGGGCGGGAATCGAACCCGCGACATCGTGGTCAGCAGCGCAACGCCTCGTAGAATGACTCGGATTTCTTGGAACTATACGCATATCCCGGATAGTGATGAGAGCGTCATGATTGTGGTTGATTATGGCTATCGCATTAGTGCGTGTGTGTATGTATGAGAGAGAGAAAGGGTATGGGAGCAGAAAAATAGTCAGCTTTGCCTTTGAAACGGGATTTAGTAGGGAAAGAATGCTTAGCGTTAAAAAAGGTTGGCTGCCCTTTCGTCACTCTAGACTCCAGACCTTGAGACAACACACTGCTCGAAGCAATACGAGATTTTAGGGAAGAATTTAATCATGTACATTTCTGTGAGGGACAGTGGCTCTTGTCCAATGCATTGGCGCCTAGAAATGTGGTCAGTTTCTAAACACGACGCTCTTTGCAGAAACAAAGGCCCTAGTCGAGGGTAGCAGGTAAGAGCAGAAAAGGGAGTCTACGTGTTTTCTTTTCTTTTAAGCCTGTTTAGGAAAGCTCCATTTATATTATTGTAATGGGGGTGCGGTACTTCAGCTGTCTCCCGTTGCATCGCTGCAAAGAGCCCTTGTTGTTGCTGCGCGGGTTCGCCGGAGGTCTGCGTTGCTGGTTAGCCATTGCGTCGGTCTGTCAACAACAATCTGCCAATTACACGCGCCGCGAGAAGCAACCATTGTGACTGGCGGCACCGCGGAGAGCACAAAAGCCACAGCAATGCCAGGCCCCAGATAGCAACGAGGCGGAAAAGAAAAGCACACGCTGTACGGCGCAGCTGCGTGGGGCGAAAAAAAAAATAAAGAAAAGGTGGTAGAACTGTAAGCACAAAGACAGACAATGCGCGGAGATTGCCTGACATGCTTACAGCAGTCGGGTCTGTTTGCGGGGTGATAACCGGGCAAAACAACTGTATTTCTTTTTTGTCTGGTTGGGATAGAATGCCTGGCAGAGGGCGCTTGCAAAAAGGAACTCCGCGCACTCTGCGACCCACGCCTGTGAAACTGTGTGGACTGAGCGGCTGTTTTTCTTGGTCTGATATTTTTCTTTCCAAAGCGTCGAGCATTACGGAAAGCGTTGTCCGAACGTTGGCCGCGCCCGAATGGGAGTAATATGGCGCGGCGGTGCATAGCCAGCGCTTCTGGGGTACACAAAGAGACGCACTTCAAGACGCCCTTGGCTCGCCGCTGGCAACACGTTCTATCCGGTGTACACTTCGCCAGCAGCGAGCCGTCGAGACGTCTTCGGTCTTCGCTTCTACTGCGGAGTCTCTCTCCCTCTCTCTCTAGCCCTCTCACACAAAGACCAGGCAGGAAATACAAAATAACACCTTCATCATCTGTGCAAGGGAGAGGCTGGCTTCGTGCGCGCAGCGGAAAACGGCGGCGTGCCGCTGTCAAGTTCGCGGCGAAGGCGTAATCTCTCACCATACACCATGATGGTTGCGACTATCCTTCACGTCTTCGCCGTTTCTCTTTCTACAGTGGCGGCTTCCATCGCCCTTTCGCTCCTCCGCACCCGTGTTGTGGGGCGAGCCAGCTGGGAACCGCGACGAGGACGACTGGGCCCGCAGACGACGACCGCGCCCCTCCCTCTCTTCGCCGCCTCCTTCACATGTTCCCGCGACACAACACAACAGCGCAGACGCCGCAGTTCAGATGCTCCGTCCCGACCCAAACAGGATGGGGGGCAAAAGCGAGCAAAGCAAAGCCAGAAATACGCCCCACCGGCACCGCGAGATCAAAACAAGAAAGAGGAAGGCGTCCCCCTCTCCCCCTGTTTCTCGTGGAACAGCTGATGCCCCCCTGCGAGTGCAGGTCGACCCAAACGCGTCCCCCCTTTTCGCCCCCTCGGCGGCGGCAGTGTTCCTCGAGGGGAGGCACGACCGGGAGCGGCCGCTTCCTCTCAGGACCACGCCGGCTGGTGCTGGCTCCCCGGGGGCGCATTCCGAAGGCGAGGAGGCCCGAGAAGAGAAGCGCTTCGCTCTTTTCATTGCGTCCGCCAGCCATGTTTCCTTCCCGGTCCCCTTCCCCTCTCACCCGATTCTCCAATTTTCTTCTCTCGGCAAGAAACGCAAGCAAAAAGTCAGAGCGGGCAGCACCAGTGCGGGCACGTAAACACACGCGGTGCACAACGGTGCAGAAGCGGGGCGGGGGACTGACAGGATCGGCCGGCAACAGCCGAGATCAAGCACTGCATGCGAGGCGCAAACCTCGCTTCACTGGCACGCACGTTTTCTTCCTTCTCGCGTTTTTTTTTTTTTTTTTTCAGGATGAGGAGGAGGAGGACAGGCGTCGTTTAGCGGTGAAGGCCAAGGAGTGGCGTGCGTGTGCGGAGAGTACGGAGAAAGTCAAGAAAGAAAAAGGTAGTGCAAGAAACGCGAAAGCAAGTGCAGACGAGAAGGGGCCGGAAAGATAGAGAGCGCCGGTAGAACGCTCGAAGCGAGCGAAAATGTAGGAGAAAAGCCAATACGGGAGGAGCAGCCACGTCTTCTCCTTCGTCCATTTTTACGAGACATGCCGAGGGGACGTTGCTGCAGTAGCAGGCAGTCTGCCGGGGTCGTGGCAACAAGAAGCTGCCATTCTTCGCCCCACACTGCATGCAGCTCGCCGCTGGCAAATGCCGAGAGAGGCGAAGCGAGGCCGATCGCCCGCTCCTTCGTCACGTGCACCTGTCCTGAGCCGAGCGAAGAGATTCTCGCTCTTCTGCCGCCAATGCCAGCTTCGGTACTGCGCGGCCGTGCCTTTCCCGTAGCGGGATCCGGAGCCGCCTTTAAAGGTCGTGGTCCAAAATAACAGACGCAGCGGGAGACCTCATCCCACTGCGAGCGCCAGATGACGGAGATCGGCCCTGCTCCTTCGACGCCTTCCCACCCGGTGGCCCCTCTTCCCCACCCGCATGTTTTCTAGTCTCTGTTATCCTCGTTTGTGGGGTTTTATCAGGAGGACGGCCAGTTATCTCCTGCGGCCCCCCGAGCCGCGCGTTTTGTCAGGAGCGGTCGCTCTATCACTTTATTGCCCCGGCACGCAGGAAGAGCGGCAATGCGGGCTCGCCTCGCCTACCCTTGTGGTGCGTCCAGCCACAGCCCTCGCTACTGAGCCCATAGAGCATATCTGCTTACGGCCTCGCAGTACGGCGCTTCCGCTGAGCCCCTCGGACACTTTGCTCACATACGCACCCACGGCGCTCGTGGGGCATGCCACTTGTATAGTCTTCGTTTTTTCGGCGCGGTTTTTTACGTAGTGCATCATAAGGGTATAATAAATAGTAAATGATGATGATGCATCATGTCGCATGCGCTAGGTCTTTCCATCGGTGCATGGAACGCCGATGTCAGGCAGGTCGTTCCTTGTTTGTTCTGCGATCACCACAGGACGGTCACGCACAGTTACGACTCGTAAAGAGGAGCGCGCCAATAAGGAGCGACAAAGGGAACAGCAACGGATTCGTCAACAGCGGCGTCGTGCTGCTAGAAACAATGAAAATCAGGCGCGAAATACCGAGCGGATGTGACCAGCCAGACATGATCAGAATGATCGCCAGCGGCAAGCCAAGCAAGATGACGACGCCTGCCACAATACGGAATCGCGCCGGCAACCTGGCAAATGCTAAAGGAAAGGCAGTCATGAATCGCGCGGACATTCTCTCGAGAGAAGAGTTCTACGCCTTCAGTAAAGCTCGGTGTTGGGTTAATTGGTGTCGGTAGCGGTACATGTTTAAACACTGAGTGCTGGAATTTACGCTCCTAATCTGTTCCGTTAATTCTCTTATTGTGTTTTCGTCTCGTGAATTTCAGCGCTATACGGTTAAACATGGTCTTCTACGCAACAATGCAAATGACCAACTCAGAACTTTACAAGACAATTCGAGTAGTTATTTACCGCATCTCCACGCCTTGATCCAAGCTACTTCAGCTGTGTTATTGTTCTGAAAGTATAATTTTGGCTGATTAACTAGTAAATAGACATCAGGTGGTTTCATATTGTGTATACAATTGAAGCTACTGTACTTCAGAATAACTGATTATAAACAATGTGTGCGGTTGATGTATACGAAAGAGTGCATTCTCCGTTCACCACCTCGAAGGTCTGCAGAAATTAGGAATAACGGAAAAAAATTACTAGCAGCACAATTCTCCCGTGAAAGCAGTTCTAATCAATGGCCGGCGATCGCGTAGTCAACCACATGCGGTACGATTAAAGCCGTGGCAGCGAAGCACATCACATATGATTCCGACGTAACTGGCTGCTCGCTCAACAAGGCGCTTGGGAATACCTAATGCATTTCTTCAGCAACGCATACGAACAGCAGCGGCACAAGGAGCACACCTGACAGGCTACCGGCTACGCAACGGGAAGCAGGCATCAAGACAACGTCCCCCGTGGTAAGCCGTTACTAAGCGCCTGCACGCATGGATCGTGACTCGCCTCGTCACCGACATGTCCCCCAACATGACAACGGGCCGGTTACCGTCCCGTCTATATACCCCCGCCGCCATCCCAACGCGAGATGCGCGGACCAAGGAACGCGACAGCGGGCAAACTCTGCGGCGGCCGAGAAGAGGCGACGTCCCGGATGCTGATATAGCTGCCCTCGTGGCGGCGGCTTCCTGGTCTCACCCCCAGAAACGACGCTGTCAGGTCCAGTGACGGTCGCCACGTCGTCCTGCCCGTCACGAAGAGGCAAGCACCGCTTCGAACAGAAAAGAATAAGAAAAGGCAAATCGGGATGAGCACAGTCCCCGCAGACAAGCGTAACCCCGAAGCTGCCGAGCGAGATCGCCACACTTGCATGCACAACGCTGCAAGAAAGAAAAAAAGGAAACCGAGGACAAAGCAGGTCAAAGAACAAAGCCACCATGCTTTTTTCTTGTTGCTGTCGTTGCTGCCCGACGCCTCACTGCGGGCTGTCCGGCCCGCGAGGCGTCCTTTGTTTCATCCAGGACGCTCCGTGCGGCGACGACAGCGGCGGCCCCCCTGCGGAGGAGTCCGCCCTCGCGGACGAGGGCTGTAAGGAGGATACGCGGTCAGCCCATACACGCTCCCAGGTAGAGCGGGAGAAACGCTCGTTGTTGAACGTATACGCAGCAGAGAAGGATGAATAATGAACGTGCCCGGTGTTGAATCCGCCGGCTGCAAAAAGCCGAACGGGAGAAAAAGGGCGCTGCTTTTGAATCTTATTCCCATCGTTTTTTGGTGCGGAGTTGTGGTCCTGAAGTTTTCAGGCTAGGGAGAGAATCCAACTCCTTGCCTCTAATGACAGCGTGGAGTAGAAACCTAGGTAGGTGCACTAGTGACATACAAATAATTCTTTATCTCAGAATGAAAACAAAAGAGTGAAGTATGTACGTGCAATCCAGAACACCTTTCGCTGCTCTTTTTTCGGTGTTCTTTTCTTACCTTGTTATTTACATTACCGTGAAGTCGTGGGCCATGTATAAACAGACAGACAGAAATAAAAGAAAAGCAGCAAGTTGTCCGCTGGCGAGTTAGTTGAGGTGCAAGATATAAACACGTGTATGTTGGGTGTTCGTGTTGTCATTGTGTACGTGGTCAGCCATACGAAATATACATGCAGGTATTTGTAACGGTATTCCCAAGGAAAGGCCATCATTTCTTCGCTCGTGATCAGAATTCTAAGCAGACGTTCGTTGGCATAATATAGACGCCATTATTATTTCTGCAATGGCCTGGCAAACTTCATATGATTGGCCAATCGGTGCACATGCCCTTTGAAGCTTCACACAGACCCCGAAGAAAATATATTATATATTTTAAAAACTAAAGCACTGAAAAATAAAATAAAAGGAGAAATATGGGATAGGCACGCAAAGTATCCAATTACGGGTCGTCACCGGGATGTCCCCTTTCATTAGACTTAGCCAAGAAACATGCGACGCTCCTGCAAGAATTTCTCATTAACATTTTTAATGCCCGGCGATGACCCCGTGTATATTACACGGTCAGGCCGGACATACACTCATAGCTTTCCCCCCTCCCCAACCGACACCCGGTTTTATAATGGCGGAGGGGGGAGAAGTTATAATGGAAGGGTTAATTACCTCGCCTACATTGATGGGGATCGCTGAAAATAATGTTAGGCAGATGACGATCAGTGCAGCGCTCGTGACTGGTGCCTTCTGCTGTCGTCTTGACATGCCCTAGTCACAATGAAAGTTGGGTGAGTTGGTGGGACATTCTTTGAATAAGCCCGAAAAAGACGGCACGTAGAAAAGAGCGCGCTGTCTACTGTGTTCTTTCCTACGTGACGTCTTTTTCGCGCTTATTCAAAGAATGCCCTAGTCATTTTTAATGCCAGGAATAATTTAGTTACCATACCCAGACTTTGGCATACTGACGTCTGGCCTCGTAATAAAACCGACACACAAACTCCCTCCCCCACCCACAATGCCCCCCCCCCCCCCCACACACACACAAAAGAAAGCACACACACACACATGCACGCACGCAGACAGACATCGTCATTACCATTATTATGACATTACCATTATTATGGCTGTGGGCGATTCCGAGTATATAAAAATAACTTCAAGTAATTCAAAGTAAATTCCAAGTAATTCCACGTGATTTCAAGGCATGGCAAGGACTTCTCAGTAATTTGAAGTAGTTAACACCTGATCTAACAAAGTCACCGGGAACCACGAATTATTTAATTAAATCGAGAACATCGTAAAATTGTGACTGCCGCTTTACGAGCAAGCGATTAAATAAATTCGCTGTCTAAATTGAGGCGCATCCCAGTAGCAACAATGACACCGCAACTGCGACCCACCACAAGTCTGTGAACCTCAATCGGGAGTCATACGAAGGCGACCAAATGTCAGCGTTTACCAATCCGGAGGAAGACAATCGCCTAAAAAAAATCAGCAAAATATCAGAGCATTGTCTACTAATGCGCATCATTCTTATGCCGCTTGTTTAGAGTGCAAGTTCTTTACAGCCAATTCTTAATTCTGTCCTCTGTTTACGCTATTATAACGATTAAATCTGTTACTTCCGCGAAATCTTTATTTTTGTGGAAATGCAGGGCGTTACAGGGTTCGCCATTTTCCCTGTTTTTTTTATTTTTTGTATTTCTTGGTTCTTAGAAATTCTGTTCGACCGATAGCCCCCATTTACGCTGTTATAACGATTATAGGTTTTTCTTTCACCAAATCTGCATTTTTTGTGGAAATGCAGGGCGTTGCACGATCGCTGTTTTCGTGTTTTTTTTTTTTCCAATTATTTCTTATTTTCTGGGTTTTCGAAATTCTGTCCGAACAATTCTCTCCGTTTACGCTATTGCAACGATTAAAGGTGTTACTCTCGCGAAACCTGCATTTTTGCGGAAATTCAGGGCGTTACACGGTTCGCCATTTTCCTTATTGCTTATTGTTGTTCTTTTTTTTTTTTTGGCTTTTCGAAATTCAGTCTGACCAGTTGTCTTAATTTCTGATATTATAAGCATAAAATGTGTTACTTCCGCCAAATCTGCATTTTTGTGGAATTCCAGGGCGCAACACGGTTCTCTATTTTGCTATTTTTACTATTCTTTCTATTTTTTTTTTTCATACTTCTCTCCTAACAGTTATGTCAATTCACGCTATTGTAACGATTATAGGTGTTACTTCCGCCGACTCTGCTTTTTTGCGAGAATGCACGCCGTTTCACGGACCTGGCTGTATGGGCACTGGGCAAGGAATGCTACGCATTAAAAATTTTAAAAATGTCTGCCCTTCTGCCTCGTCAAAAGCGATGTGCAGCAAAGCTGGCGCTCTGGTTGGTTTCTCTATGTCGGGGTTTAAGCTCCATTGAAGATTTGCTATATTGAATTATACGAACTGTGGCCTGATCTCTACGACACACCCTAAGGACACACATGATTGGGGGTGGAGACAATGGTGTTTTCATTATAGCGCGGCTACGCCAATTGCACAGCGCAGACTCTAGTGCGCCGCACAGGTGGCAACAGGAAAGCTCCGAGCATTGCGCCATGTCTGGGGGCAGAGAGACACCGCGCGTAGCGAGGAGTGTACACTGTTAAAGTCTTTCTTGGGCTACTTAAACGCAGAAATTTTGGTCTGTCTGTCTATCTGTCTGTGACTCGATTGTCTGTCTGTCTGTCTGTCTGTCTGTCTGTCTGTCTGTCTGTCTGTGACTCGATTAAGCCACCCTGCCAAACGGAAACAGAAGCAGCGCAATAGTCTTATATACCCACAGCCGAATCTAAACGTCCAAGTCCGGTGTCAGTGTTTATACTTGTCAACAATGTTGAACAAGAACAATACATTACGGAAACATAAGGCAGAACATCAACACATAAGTGACATTTGCAGTGTTCCTTTATTAAAAAATCCATGGATGCTTGTTTTCTGCGATAGCCAATGAAATACTACATCAACGACAGAAACCGCCACCTGCTGTTGCCAGCGCTACCTCCTGGCGACATTTAAGAAATTAAACGGCAATAGCAATGAAACAATTCGAAGTGAATTATGTAGTCGTTAAATGAGCAGTCGGATGTCATATAATTTGCTTTGGGTGGTTCTGATAAAAAACGGTTACAGCCGTGTTCTGCCACCATACTCCACCCGTATCAGCCCGTGAATTGACATCGGGAGGGAATCCTTCACCACATATATAACTCCACTGTGAACTGATTATTACAAGTGCATGAAACACGGCACACTGATAGAATCATATCACCAGTCATTTTCGCGTTTATTTTTTTAGACATTCAATTTAGGTTTAGAGCATATGCTTTCGCAAGAAAGTTCGCTTTGCCGCTTTACCCCAAAACTTCGACCAACGTACCACCAACATCTTCGCTTAAAACTCCTCATAAGATCACATATAGCTGCCTAGAAACAGCTGCGTATGACATTGTTTCGTATTTACAGCGCGTTTTGGAGGCCCGAAAATATTGGCGCACCTGCCACCTATCCGTACCCAACGACGTGCCGGGCTTCTAACAATGCGGCACATGAGACCAAGTCTCGCGAGAGGGCATCAACCGCAAAGCGGACAGGTGCAGGGAGATAAAAAAAAAATTCCGTTGGCAAAGACAACACGGACAGATTTGTGGCGCAGGAGTGCAGCGCGTGGAGGCGGTGATTGAAAAGTTGCCTTTGTCTTGTCACTTCCCCGCAGGAAAACGAAGCTCTGTCCGCGTGCACTTGTCCAAGCACAAACTATGAGGCTGTTTGTTCCCTTCGCATATGCTGTGAACGACGAACCTTTGCAAAGAAAAGCGAGATGAAATTTGAGATGTTGATAAACAAAAGTGAACCCTATCACCAACTTCAGAACGCAGACCTACGATACATGCGTTTTAGTTGTTTGCCCTTTTTCGTTTTTTTTTTTTCGCAACAAGCCCCCTTTTACCCCACCTTTCAGAACTCCCCCGCACTAAAAGAACTAGCGATGTTAACGCAACACAGATAAAAAAAAGCCTGTGTAGAGTTTCCAATCTCGGCATACCATAGGCCCCTTCGCCATTTTGTTTATAGCGGCTACTCACAAACGCGCGATCTGTTGTCGCACTCTGAACGGTGACAGAAGCGATTCTATAATTCCTTGTCTGATAGTGTATACCCCCAGGTCATCCTTCACGCACTTAGTAACAGTTGAGCCACTGTTTTCAGGCGCTCGTTGACAAGAATGCACGTCGATTTCACCCTAAAACGCGCTGAGCTCACTCAACGACACACACAAAGCCAAGGTAGAATAGAAAGTTTCGGCACTGAACCCGGTGGTAGTGTACATAGCATTGGCCTATATGTACGCCTGCGGGCAGGTTTTAAATGATCGGTATCCAGGCTGGAATCTGGAGTTTGCCCCCTCTGCGCGAGTATATGATTCGTGGTGTCAGTTTTCTGGCTTTCTTATCAAGAGGGTGATCGTGCGACGGGTCCCCTCGTTCCTTCGGGCTCGGAAGAACGGCAGCCCACTACTACTGCGGCGCCACATTATTCCCCGCGGGTGGCTTGCGAAAAGGTGCACGTTTATACGCGCCGCGTTCCGCTTTTCCGTATTTTTCCGCGCAGGCCTACGGCTTCGGGGGCATCCGGGATCCGACGCAATCGCGAACCGGCGACAGTGACGGATGCGTCCTTTGTGGCCCATCGGCTACGCCGTGTTTACGCGTCACAGGTGCGCTCTGCGACAAAGCCGGGGCTTCGTATTGCAGGTGCACGCGTAGCCAGAGCCCGAACAAATGAAGGCCCGTAGGCAACTATCCGACTGTCACAAGCGTTACGCGGTGACGGTGCGCCGCACATACCGCTGCAACTAGGCTGGAGAAAAGTTTCAAAATATCCGCCGTGTCGTCCGCCGTGATAAATATGGTATTGTGGCCAAGCGCAAGCACTTAAACACTGATTGCTTTGTGTAGCTTGCTTGAACTTTTATTCTGTTTTTTATTTTTTCTATATCATCCGAGCTTTGTAGTTTTCCACGCCAAGGAACCCGAAATACCATCATGCATTGTTAACGTCATTAACGTGTCCTATTTGATACATACGGTAGACAAACCATAAGTTACTTATTTATTGTGTCAGCATAACAAGCTACCGTATTGCATCGACCCAGTGCGAAGAAAGTTTCAATGTTGCCTTCCTGTGGAATCATATTACAAGGCAGGAAAAAAGAAATTGCCTTGCTCGCATGCATAAATACCAAGAAAAAGAATTTATTTATTTGTAAAACTCTTGCTCTGCGTAGTATTTATTACGGCGAGTTAGATTTGGCCTTCATGCATGAGGTCACTCAAGCGTATTTGTCGCCGACTAAACGCAACGCTTGGAAACAAACTGTCAGTTCCTTGTGACTTCTAGATCAATATGGCAGCTCAACGCTGGAGGTGGGAAACGTATCGATATTATGTGCCTTTTCGGGGCTTGACGCCATTCTAATTCTCAGGGAAGGGCATTGATCTTACAGTAGAAGCTCGAGTGCGAGGCCCGCCAAGCTAAGGCGACGTGAAATCTTTGCCGTTCCGCACAAGTACAGAGGCTATGGAAGCGAAGAAATCAAGTGAACAATTAATAATAAGGCGAGGGTTCAAATAAAGCGATTTCGTCCCAACTAGAATTGACTGTATTTATTTGTCGCGGCTGTAAAGATGAAAAAAAAAAAGAAAACAAGCTCTTGCGCGTGTTCTACCCTGATCCAGTAATTGGTTGCATCGTGACAAGCTTTAAAGGTGTAAATCGTCGCGTTCGCGGACCCATTTAGTGCCTTCCTAAAGCATCATCAAAGATTCAATATTCTAACTTCTGCTTCGAACGAATGGGCATGAGCGTAAACTACGATGACAAGAGATGGGCTGTATTCGTACACATGCAAGCTCACGTGCACAGTCCTGCACACAATTATTGTATTAGTGAGGAGGGGACGACGCGCGTAATGTTTTTTTTTTTTTTTTTTAAGGAGACAGATGGTGATTACGCTCCCCCTCCTTCTCTTGTGATCATCGCCCTTAGTAAGAAAGGAGAGACCATTGTCAGTTCTTCCACCACCGTGCATATCTCGTCATCACACTTTTTGTTCCTGTCCCCGCTCGGCTCCTAACGGTAGTCGCACTTCTCAACACGACGTCACAAATGTGCGGTGCACAAGATGAGGACGATGCACAAGATGACAGACGATGCACAAGATGAGGACAACACGAGCGTTCGTGTTGTTCGCTTCTTGTCTATCGTCTGTCTGCGCTTTAAATACGAATCAGATCCAACTAGCTCAACTTTGCGTTGTACAGCGAAGCTCTCTATGGCTAGGATCCAGCAGATCGTCTCCGACAACAGAGCGATGTAAACAAGCATCGCACGCTAGCGTACCGCCACCTTGTGACGCCCACTCAAATACCTGGCATCGTAAAGCTCTTCTGCAAACCTGCAGTGGGTGGAATAACTCATAAAAATAACAAGAACGCCCCACGGCCATCACATATTGATATAATACGGCTTATAATTTTCATACAAGACAGTTCTCTTAGCAATGCATGTCTGATTAGAGGTGAAGCTGTCTTTAAAAAAATCGGGGTGAGCACTGAGCAAGGTGTTTGTAAGAGCGCTTTCTCACATTCAGGGATGCACAGTGAAGCATGTCCTTCTACGGAGGGAGTATGATTACCCAAAAAAAAAAAAAACAGCTTTAACTCTTGTTTTATGGAAACTATACCAAAACCGATTATACGAAAATCAGCCGCTAAGACGGCTCTAGCATTACGCCAAGTTCTCTTACGTTTCCAACTTGCACAGTTCACAGTAAAGTTGAAAATATTGGGGAATTCCCGTCCGCTGTCAATACATGGGAAAACGGACCGTTCATGCCGCTCCCCTGGAATAAAACTAGTTCGTGCAAGTTTCGTTAGTTAATTGACTAGGGAGTACGCTCACTTGCGAGTTACAAACAAATGCGTTCTGTTTGGAGCAATCCTTGGACTATGCTCCAGTCAAAGCGTATTGTCGCTCACGTTGAGGCTCGGCATCCCGGTTCGCTGGTCAACCTTCTTCGCAGAGTGGAAGAGCACTGAATTCTTTCTTTAGAATTACCTTTTCGCCATTGATTACTTTCGATTTTCTAGGAGGATGCCTAATTGTAAAACACAAGTGGGTCTGTTCATTCAAAGGAGCTTTGTATTTCTATGGCTGAAGCCTGAACGGAGACCGCGATTCAGTAGCGCCAGCCAGTAGTTGTCTCCATAACGCCGAATAATGCCCCAGTAGGTCACAGACCATGCACATTACAAGCAGACAATACGGATTAAACCGCACAAACGAAAAAAGGCTTTCCAGTAAAAAATGAGTTTAGTTGCATTAAACCAAATTCAAGGCACCAGCAGTTATTCATCAAGAAGCTTTCGCGCACTAGAGACACCCCAGTATTGACTGCCTGATTTTAAACCTTCATAAGCAATCAAACAGCGCTACAAGAATGAATAGGACGGGTATTCAAGCAAAACCAGTAGCGACATAGTTACTCTCAAATAGTAGGCGTAGGATCTCTGTGCTGAAAAAACAAGCGTCCCTTTAGATACGAAGCATCTAATGCTCGGGGCTGTGTCCCTCCCTCCCTCGTTGTCATTGTCGTTGTCCGCCGTCCGCACTCTACTGCGCATGCGCGTCTCTCCAGCCCCGTCAGCGTTTGTGCTGACGTCAGCGCAGTCCACTATAAAAAGAAATAGTTAGGCGGCACCCGGTTTCGATCTCACGACTCTCTGGCCGCAACGGGAGGTACGTGGCGCTCTTCCCGCTGCGCTACAAACCGAGACGGGAGCATGTGCCACGAACGCACCTTATGTCCTTCACTCATTCAAACTACGTCGAGAAGCTACTGATACAACGAAGGCACGCGAAGCTGAACGTCAACGGAAACGACAAACTGAAAACTAATGGGAACTTCAGTCGGCCCCATGGCTGCTTCGCATAATACTCACGGTTCCCCTACGGGAAGATGGTGCAATTTTTTTGTTTTTGTTTTACGTAGAATACGCCCGCAAAATTACGGAATTTCTTTAACAGTGCCATGTGTGAGGGCTTCCTTATGGGTTAGGCGTGCTGCGCATACAACCAGACAAACAAGCAAACATTGCGAAATGCGGAAGTGAGGGTGTTACATTTGCGAACTAAAACAGCGGACGCGTTAGTTTCCGGTAATAGCGTACATATTGACAGAAAGACAAAGTGTCAGCGTTTACGTATAGAAACAGTGCACGAGTTTGGCTCACCACTTCTCATCACGCACATGGGCAAACGTTTAGCGGGTTCGAAATTATTGAAAATATGAGCTCAATTCAAGCAATGTTGTAGACCTTGCGAGGTTTGTCAGGATAGATCAGGTTAGTTTAGCCTAATGCAAAAATGAGGTTTTCTTCAGTCTTTCCTGTCACTTTTTAAAGGTTTCACCAAACGCCAGTAATTTTAGCATTTCTGGCTTTCTTTTCTTTGAAAAATGGCCGTGTTTATAAATGTGCGTACGAGAAGACAGCTGAGCAAGGGGTTGCCATCAGAAAGTGTTCCCGTCTGTTTGTAACCCGAGAAAGAGGAGATTTAAACCCCTGACTAGGGATGCCTTCCACGGCTTTAAAATAATAATGCCTAACCCAGAAAAAGCAAACTTCTCCTCCGAAGTAGCAAGACCATTGTAAGAAATTTGGTCCATATCCCAATGCGTATGGAAGAAGTACTAAAAATAGCATCGCTCTTTACTAAAAATTAAGATCAATTCAATTTTGTGAGTCACTCTTTTATTACTTTTCGGGCCGATAACTTTGCGACAAGGCGCCCTTCCAACATAAGTTTAAGGTGTCGGAATGTGCCGGAAGGCAAAAGTTGCACTTGAGTTAGGATTGTGAATACAGAAGACACGCCCCGCAATCCTTTCGTTTCTGAGGTGGCCGATTCCCCTATCGTACCTTTGTTTTGGGTGTTAAATTGGGAGCGAATGTTTCTGACTGCACAATTTGTAAACAACCAGATAACACAGATCACGTTTTTTATGTTGTACATATGTGTTGAAGACTAGCAAGAAGGTAAAAAAAGTATAGGCTTGATAATTTAAGATGATTGGGACACGCGCCATTTCTCCCCGCATTTCAAAGTGCGCCGCCGACGTCTCTCTTGACGCAAGACAGGGAGGGGGCGTTCAGTGCAACGGGGCGCCCCCTTCTCCCAGTGCGACCGCCCTGGTCGCCCACCCCTAAGACCGGCACTGTTTGAGTGTATACCCAAAGAAGCGGTATGGCCCGTTAGCGTCTCTTGCCAGAATTATCACCATCATCAACAGCCTACCCTGGCCCACTGCAGGGCGAAGGCCTCTCCATTGACTTCCAACAGCTCCTGTCCTGCGCCGCTCGAGTCCACTGTTGGCCACCGTATTTCCGTATTTTATCCCTCCATCGGGTTATTGGCCGTCCCCTTCTTTTAGACCTACCTCTCAGAATCAGGATCCCAAAATCCTGATCCCACCTATTATTCCTCCCTTCACGGTTTTCAGAAGCTGATTTTGACGATGACAAGGTTGGGTTTTATGACGTACGTACCGACCGATCAATCTTTGGTTGAAGCTCCGGGAAAAAAATGATGTTTTCTAAAGGTCCCCTGAGCCACCGAAGGTGTTTTCCTTCTTTTTTTTTTTTTTTTTTTTTTCATGCACCGAATTTGTTACTCATGGTCCAGGCACGACTTTCAATTTTCTCTCTTTTCTTATCATCTCGAAATGGTGGCGACCTACGTAATTCGATCGAAACAATAAGTTCTCTTCTTCAGCACGATTTGAACGCCGCTCTTCCGGCGCAATCCCTCGTCGCCCCCTTTGCTTTTTGGGCTGCACCGCCGTGAGTGCTGCAGTTCTTCGGTCAACCCGCGCTCCCCACCACTTAGTGCCGCGTCGTCTCGCGTCACTCATCCCCGGCACGAGATGCCACGCGGGAGACGTCCACGTAGACATCTAGTATCTAGGAGAGCCTGTCCCAGCACCGCCGACCCCATGATTGCGCCCGACTCTATTGTTTCCTTCTTGTGCCTTCAAATTGCCGCCAATTTCGTACCTCCATTGCAAACGTTCCATTCGTTCTCACCACACGGAAAAACAGATTCCGGTCATCAACGCCACAGAGTGGGCACGCCGGTCGATGAGCTTCATCTTCAAAGAGGCGTGTCGACCAGCCTCTTAAGCGTGCATGCAGTGCCCGTCTACAAGCGCGCACTATGCGCATAATCAGGAAGGGGTGCTTCGGTCGCGTCTGACCACCGGCAGGTCGCAGTGGAAATAAAAGCTGCCCATTATCCAGTGCTGCTGCTGCTGCTCGCGGCCTGCGAGACAGACTCTTCCGGCTCGCATAATGCCGGCCGCCTTGCTCCGTTATTCTTCCTTCACAGCCCGCACATCACGTGCGCGTACGACGCGCTGCGCCGCTGCCTGTCCGCTTCAGCGCGTTCGTGCACCTTTGACCTGGGCAACCTCGGCGCACGCAGCAGTTGTCCGCTCGCGTAGTGTTCGGAGCTGCAGCTGGTAGTGACGAGACTCTCCCGGCTGTCAGGGGCTTATTATCCCGTTAACTATTTACGGGGGCGACCCAGGGCTGTCACGGAGTCTCGTCTGTATATCGAAGGCTAAAAACTGAGCTGCTTGATGCCTGACAACTTCCGTCCTGCATAAGGCTTCGGATATTTAAAAGTCTTGAGGGCGACGACACGCGGACGCACGATGGCCCCGAAAATATAGTTAAAACGATGGTCGACAAGCTCGTGTACATCTTGGTCCCCAGCGGTGTTTGCCTTATCGAAACGGGTATCGGAGCGTACAGAACTTGGACGTTTCATATCTCTGTCCCTTGCTCCCTTATCGATTATCCTGTCGTCAGTTCTTTTCTTTTTTTCTTGTAGGGGGAAGAGGGACGGCTTCAGAAAAAGCCAAACGCCGAACCACCAACATGCTTTGGAGGCATTCGCAGTATGAGCATGTACGATGAAATTTAATTGAATGCACGCGGCGATGGAACCCGCGTGTATTTTAGAGTCCTCTATTGTAGCACTGTTCCAGGCGCGCTGGCACAGAAGCATTTGACGTGGATGCATTGCCGTGTTGTGAACAGCGCACTGCACGTATCTCGGTACTCGTGCGTGAAAATAGGCGAATTTCAAACGACGAAAGTGCGACAAATGTTGGCCCTGCCAAAAATGTCTTCCCCGGGATCTTTCGAACATGCATCGCCCAGTCAATGATACCCGTCGCTATACTGAAAGCAAAACACGGCACGGACAATCAGTCAATGCATGGCAATCTACAGACGATATGTAACATTGACTCATGCATAGCCCTAACTCTCGCAGGAACCAATATCGTGAGGCGTTGGAATGAAGCAATGAAGCAAGTAACTCGATCGCTCGGCTATGTTAATTCCCTCTTCGTGTTAATGCAGCACCTCCATAAGGAACCCGCAGAGGATCGTCATGGGCGGAATCTCTGCGTATCGTGGTGCGGTGTGCATGCAGGCTTCCTCTATCCATTTGCGTCTCCTGTTAATGCGTCCCTCGGAGGTCACGAACAAGTGACCACTTCTCATGTCGGGGTGCAAGGAACGCCTTGACTGGGGAAATTCCGCTTCTCTCTCGTAGTACCGCTCCTTTCCCTCGTCCACTCCCCTCACTGCTATCCCTGCCTTAATACAGCAGCGTCCAAATGTTTCCCAAGTTGGGCGCAATCAACACCTCCAACAGATGAATGCGTTTGCAGTACGCGAGCATGAGCAGCGTGGCCGGTCACAGCTACCCTTTCAGTTCCCTTGCTGGCCGGATTTTACGTCAAAGGTGGGTACGTGGGATAGCTGATGCCCTCAATAAATAAAACTAAAAATGAACGGCTCGAAAACATAAGGAAACTTAGCGGGCCTTCTTACCAAGAGGTTGTGTTGTCCCGACTATGCAGCTCGCCCGCTTGAGTGCGCCATGTAATTACTCACGTTTATGCCACAGCATGGCTCGCGGCAACCCACGAGAATTACCTAGCCGCCCCAACTGGTTCGCTCCTAGGTGCGCACCGTGGGTGGACGCAGTTTTCCGTTCTTGGGCCGGGATGCTTTCCCGGGCGTCACATGCAGCTTCGCGCACTAGGGACAATATATCTTACAGCCGCTGGTTTCGCACGGATCCGTGAAGCCCAAAGCTGTTTTTACGACTGTTTTTTGCTAATGACGGGGACCTTTATACAGATGCAAACATATAACTAGGCACTGTTACACAGTAGTCCCTCGTTATCGCGAATTCGGATGACTCGAAATATTGGTTGAGACGGAATTATTTTCTTTTTCGCCATGCATTTACGTTCTATAGGCGCCATGTATTTGCCCCCCCCCCCCCCCCCCCCCCCCCCCTTATCTCGGAACGTTTTTTGCAGCGACCTCGAATATCTTGAAATGGTGACAGAGAAGACACAAGGCAAAGTCCGTTGCAGACAGCTGATAAAGACTCAGTTGTAATGCTGAGCTCCCACTACGCGCCAAACGCAATCGTGAACGGCAAATTTATGCTGTACGATGCCGATGTTCCGTTACTGGAATGCTGTCCGACGCCAACGTCGTTGAAAAGAGGTGCGGACGATGCGGCTGATCAAGATGACGAAGAGGAGCGTCCAGAGGTGCCTACAGCGACGGAAACGATAAAGATGATGCGCCTCCTTCGCAACAATGTAGAACGTAGCGGTGGCGATCAACAATTGAAGCGATGCATTCTGGAGAACGCTTTTCTGGGCCCAGATGCAAACGCGAAACAGGAGAGTATCACGCAGTTCTTTCTTTCGCAACAACAAGCATTTGTTTCTCCTGCAAGCTTTTTTTGCCTCTATTACGAAAGCCCCCTGTGCAGGGGGGATTCGGCATTTTGCTTGACTCGAAACTCCGCTTATCTCGAAATTTTCAGAGAATTTTACGACTTCGAGTTAACGAGGGATTACTGTATATGCATGGCATTATATTAGATTGTATAGCAGCAGCTCTAGAGACAGCTGTATTGGGCGGGATAGGAGACGGACGCTTGCTTTGGAGAGAAGGAAATCCCCTGACATGTCACGGTGACATATTGAGGAGGCCGCGGCAGCAGTGGGGAGACGGCGTCAACCGGATGGATTGGTTAAACACGGTTTCAATCGGTGTAATATATAATTCTCTGCTGCAAGCCGAAATAAAACTTTCATTCATTAGAATTTCAAAACGCAATTGTCAGAGCTGTTTATACTTGGGGTATGACTTACGATTCTGTCGTCTGTTCGACGTCTTGTTAAGCCGCAAAACAAACACCACGTAAACGGAGAAATATTTAGTGTAAAGTACCACACCTAAAGCCCCATCCCTTCGATCACAAGCTTAGTGACGAATACTGACAAATATAACCCATCATGGAAGTAGTCGTATATGCTTCTTGTGTATCAGAGACTTAATTGCCTACTCCAGGCACAACCCTTTAAGCTAACCCGACCGTATATTCAGGGTCATATTGTATGTTCACAGGCTCAATTTCGCACGTGAAGTCGAGCTTCACTGCAAAGGGGCAGCATACAGCACATGATCGACATTATGAGCGTGCAAACATTTCACAACCTGCCCCTATTTATTAAATAACGCTAGTAGAGTGCCTGCCGCTTGACATTAGATTGACAAAACTTCAAAATGTTCATGCCACACCTATAAGTCCGCGGACTGCATGCGCACGTAAAAAGAAGACACGTACTTTTTTTTTTTTTTTATATCATGGATTATTATTCACAAACGAATCGCGGTAAGGTTTGGTTTATGACAAGCCCATCCCATGTACGGTTGATGAGCCTGCATGCAATCACTTGAACTGCGATACGAGGGCAGAAAAGAAGCAGCACAAAACACCATCAGTGTAATTTGCAAAGGAATTGTACATCTTCCACCTGCATCTATTTGGCACAGTGTGTATACTCTTTCCCGTCCTAACGGCACCGCTAACCGGCTTTGATAAGCTCGAACAACACATATGCTTCACTGGCTTTCACAGACACAATTTCAACCCCGCATCCTGTTAACCTCTCTGCTCCCTTTTGTCTCCCTCCCGGCATATCGTGTTCTCCTCCCCCGCTTTTTTTTTTTTTTTTTTTTTTTGCATTCGCGACCGAAAGTACATGAGCCCGACAGTAAACAAACCAAACAACCCGATTTCACGCACCGAGACTCGGAGGTCGGCCGCGACCGCTATCTCTGCATGGTTCGGCCCCCGGTTATCCCTACGCCCCTGCAGCTAACTGTGAAGCGAGGCCGTGACTCTAAATAAACTGACCGCACGCGGCCGTGTGTACTAGAAAAGCTCGGGAGGAGGAGGAGGAGGCAGATGGACGTCGTCCCGGTTTTATGAGCCGTCGCCCTGAGGTCCGATGCGAAACGGGGCTGCGCGCGTTGTTGATACGAGGTCAGACGGACGCCGCCGTGCGCGATGCCGGCACTTCGACCACCTGCAGTTTCCGTGAAAAATCGGTCAGCCTCGTGGGCGGCGCTCGAGTGCACCGTGTATGATGCGCAGGCATCGTGCGTGCTGGCAGTCGCGGGTCACCGACGTATATGCAAAGGAACGAACGAAAGACAAGGAATGAAGCAACCCAAGAAACTAACAAGCGCAGATACACAAAGACGAGAAGTCATGTTGTTCTATGTTTTATTCATTTATCTCTGCCTACACGGGCTGCAATGGGGCAAGATGTACGGCGCCGGTTCATTTTTCCCTTATTTTTCTCGTGCAGAAATAGTGCAGCCCCGCCCAGATTCACGGACAAGTGAAATTTTTGCGTGCACCCCGTTAGCCACACCCTGCACTGACCTGAACGAGTTTTGGCGAATCCTCCACTGGGGCTGAGTTGTCAAGGCGTCGCATCACTTGGCATCATTTGATGTCGCGGTTGCTAACAGCACGCTGGTTTTTTTTTTTTTTTTTTTTTTTATGGACGGGGCAAGCAAAAACGTTCGCGCGTAGACATTTTGGTTCGCATTAAGATTCCCTAAGTAGCTTAAATGAATTAGTAGCCTAACACATGCCACACAGCTAGGGTGTTTTCGGTGCCTTCGGTGTTTATTTTTGTTTATATTCGGGGTGTTTTTACGTGTCTGTGTTCCCCCTTCGAATGACTATTCTTTGGTGCATACAAGTTCAGAACCTGAATAGAACATGTTTTTATCGGGGCTTTTGTCGTACGTTGAACATGCACACATTAGCAGCCTGTAAATGATATCTGTTGCAGAAAATACAATGTCAGGACCCCCCCACAAGTTTTTCAACGAATGTGGAACCACATCACACACTATATTCGCCCTATAAAAAAGAACGACTCTTTTGAGCTCGTGTTCGTCTGTCTTCCTTTCCCCCCTGTACCGGGGAGTTCCTCTCCAGAATGCTAACCCCGTTCCTGCTCTTCCCGGAGTAGGTAAGTAATGCTACAACTTAAAAAAAGGGCCCACCTCCCCGCGAGGGGGACTCGAGTAAATGCGTCGCATAGGGGGTGGGTGTATTGCGTTAACGTTTAATGTTTGGGGAGTTGGTGGTAGTGAATGCGTTGTATCAGCAGCTTCTTGACGTAGTTTGAATGAGTCAAGGATATAAGGCGCGTTCGTAGCCTCCCATTCTGTGTCGGCTTTGTGGCGCAGTGGGTAGAGCACCATGTACATTGCGTTCCGCCCGCAGGGTCGAGGGATCGAAACCAGGCGCCGGTAAGTATTATTTTTTTATATAGTGTAGGGGGAGGGGTGTGGACCTACTGTTGAGAGCGAGGAGGGTAGTGTGATGCGGGAGAGGAGGAGTGGGGGAGAGGGCGCACCTGGAACGGCTGTTGGGGACGCCGAGGCACGCCAACGCCGGGTGACATCGTGAGTTAAAGAAATGCTCTGCATTTAAAAAAAAAACGCATGTACACTGTGAGCACTCTATCTTCCATATACGCATAAGAGTGGGCTCCTCAGAAAACCACAGGCATAAACGCTGGGTATAATCGCGCTTGATATGGCAAGCAAACGATAAGGGGCCTCCGTCAAGGCTGCCGTTGCCCTTCTTTGCTGCGAGCGCTCCAAAAGTTGCCTAAGGCAAGCTTTTTAGCCAGTTAGAGGTTTGTACAGAGAATCTTTTGACATTTCTTTTTTTTTTAATGTGAGATACATGCAGAGCTAAAAACTGTCTGAAAACTATAAGCTGGAATATTTTATCAGCACCACAGCTTAATCCAACACTACAACACAGATTGAAGGCGGGCCAGTTGGTACATAACTGAGTTATAAAACAGCGCTAGAAACAGGACTACAGAAAGGGCACACAGACAGGGCGCTGTCTGTGTGCCCTTTCTGTAGTCCTGTTTCTAGCGCTGTTTTATAACTCAACACTACAACTTTGTTCACTGCAAATACCCTTCCGTGAAAAGGCTCTCTGTTTTTGTGAAGTTGACGTTCTTTTTTAGGGTTTCTCGTTGTTGCTGATACCAAAGAAAAAAACGTCCATAAGCTTACTTTTTTGTGTCTATGAGTATGTAATGAAAGCCGCAGAACTCTTCTTATATCTCGGCTGCATAAAACCGCAATTTGAAGTGAATTGACGAATCGGCACGAAACTGCAGCAGCATTTGGCGCCAATGCAGTTTTTTTTTTTTTTATGTTGGCCACGCTTGGCTCGTTGTAAATAACTTCGAAACAATTGGTAGCATGTGTTCAGTTTCCAGGTAACGCCCACATTTAGGGTCTTCATTCCAAATTCCACAGGATTTCCAAAAATTCAGTTTAAACTGGTCACCCGCGGTGGACGCCGTGCGATAACATCGCGACGACCGCTTCCCTCTATGGCACCGACGGCACTACAAAAATGTCCAGACAAGAGCGATCGTGAATGCATACGCGCATGTGTTTTTATTCCACGACAGGGTGACCTCTGCCGCTACGCATTTTATGATCCACGTTTTAAGTCCAGTCTCGGATGACGGCAGCCTCTGGTACGATGACGCGCAACACAATCTCCTGTCATTCCTCTGACACCTTATACTTCCGTCACGGGCAAATTAAATTACATTTAGGGCGAATGAAATCAGCATGTTAATGCCATTAGTTTGGCGCTACACGGGAATATCGAATTACAGGAGACACGAATGGCATTCGGTGATGTAATGACTTCGAGAAACGTATATTCATCGGCTTGCGAACCGGGCGGGTAGCTTCGACAGCTGTGGCCCGTCATTTACCAAGTTGAAAGTACACCGTGTCTAAAACCTACCAGTAAATAGATCTTTGCCCAGCATGTTTTTTTTTTGTTTGGGAAAGAAGTCAAACGAAAGCTGAAGACACCATCACAGTGCTCCGCCATGTTCGGTGCTACCCAGATACGGAATTTGTACGGATTTGGGGTTTGTAATGTCAACTTGTGTCCCCTAGAACAGTGGTACACTCGTTTTTATTATTGAAAGTTGATTTATCTTGTTTCCCTGAAATTAAATAGCTCGAATACATTATGGGCAAATATGCATTGTTATTCTGCGATTCTGCTAACCGTTACTGCTATTTCGTTCCCGGCAAAATAGCAGTACAACATCGGAGGCAACTTTGCTCTACCGCATCCGAAGGGGCTCAGCGAAGACCACAGCATGGCTGTTCAAGGTGGGCCTCGTGCGATCGCCTCTGTGCCCGTCATGTGCAGTGACATGGGATGTACACCACCATGTAATGTGTTTCCCAGAGCATGATGTCGAACGGACCGCAATGTTTTCAGCAATTCGAAAGTTGGCAGCCCCACACAACACTCTGGACCACATCGTCTTTCCAAGGGGACATTGGATGCTGCGCAGAGACGTGTCGCGCCTTCTACTGAGATTCCTTCAGGAGACGGAACTGGCAAACTCGTGGTGAAAAAACCCTAACATTGACTAATTAGGATGAGCTCGGGCGGCGCAATAGCCGGCATATCCAGCCAGGCTAACACCATCTGGTCCCCCACAACAACCACTACACTACTACTGCTATTTTTTCGTGTGGCCCACACAGCGAAACCGAATGGCATTAACAGTTAATGTTCAAGCAATACTCCCCCTCACCTCACCTATTTTACGGCTGGGTGGTTGAATAAAGTGACTGACTATTGCTATTTTCGACGGCCTGTGAAGTTATTTAGCTACAGCGGATCTTCGTAATTGTGATTACTAAATTCTCTTTTCAACAGACAGAGAAATTTCAGCCCTTCTGCATCCAGGAAAGACAATTGTCTTTTAAAATACCGGGAAAATGGCGAGGCACAAACGAAGGCCAAAGGCGTACCGCAAATCACACCCAACAGCTGTCCCTCGGAGTCTCTCCTGGCGCAGGGGTGAAAACCGCGGTAGTAAAGGTCCGCAGCCTCTCTGACTCGCCGTCCTCCCCGTCACGTGCTCCGATGCATTGCAAAAACACAAAAGCAAGGGGCGAAACAAAGGCGGCTCGTAAATCAGCGCCTTTGTGTTCCTACACAACGGACAGCAGCGCTGCTGTTGGCTGACCCGCGAGCCAACGCACAAGTCTCGGGCGGCGTCTGTCGGGGCACCCCGTCCTAAGGTGCAAACCGGTTGTTATAGGTCCTCGCCCGAGATCCTATCGCCCTATATCGTACACACGTGGACAGGCTCAGTCCCGGGCTGAACGCACGCGCTCTGCACAGCTATCAGTGAGGTGCCAGCTGAACTAATCGAGCGATCGAGCGTGCCAGGCCCACGCCCCCTACGTAACAAGGCCGTGCAGCTTGCACACGTTTACTGGGCCCTCACCACCGAGGCTAAACGGACCTTATTTTGGCCTCCGCAAAGTGAAGGGGCTGGAGCTCGAAAAAAAGAAGAAAAAAAATGAAAAATTTGTCACTCACATCATCAAGAGTGCCCTCCGAGGGCCCAGTCTGCAAGCAGGCTGCACTCTAATCCGGAGGATATTGTTGACCGTGCACGCGTAGTCACGATGAAGTGAATCGGAGAGCGTTCCGCGTGAGCTTTGCAGTCACGCCCAAATATGTTGTACGTATTCGTGGTTTGGGTCGCCATGCGCATAACTAGAGCACTGTAAACGCGAGCCCTCTTAACGAAGCGCAAGAGACGTAAATTTTCCAGCTCCAATAAGCATCACGTACGCTTTTTACAGCGGACCTGTTAATGTTGCATTCGCCGGGACCTTCTGTGTCCTTCGCGGTATCCGCCGTCGTCATCAACAACAACAAAAAATTGAAGTACACTCCTTAAGTGATGATTAGTTGACCAAGTGCTGTCCTAGGAGAAGCTGGGGAAGCTGTTATGGCGATTCTTAATCTTTGGAGGGGTGGAGGAATTATGTCAGCAAGAAGTGGGGTGACCGTGACCATGATATGCCGACTCCGAGATCAGACGGTGGTCAGTACCGCTGGGCCAATCATACGATTAAAACTTAATGTTTACGCCATTATTTCCCAAGTACGTAGGGCCCACCATCGAAGCTTCCTGTGGGGAGGAAAGCGAGGCCAATAAAGGTTGATAACTAGGGGAGGTAATGGGATGAGAAGACTCGTCCGCAAATATTGCATGTTCGGACGACGTAGTCAGTCGTCACCGGTAGAGGCCTTCGTTCCGGGATTATAACTTTATGGTAATTATGGCAATATTGAATATGACTGCGACGAAGGTGGCGACGATAAATTGTTAGCTTTTTAATCCCTTATACGCCCAAAAACACTCATTCACACAGCAATACTCCGCGTTGGCTCCGTGGCTAAGGCGTTGTGCTGCAGAGCACCAGGACGCGGGTCCGATCCCCGGCCACGGTGACCGCTTTTCTGATGGAGGCGAAAAGCAAAAACGCCCGTGTGTGTGAGATTTCGCCGCTCGTTAAAAATACCCAGGTGGTCAAAACTAATCCGCAGCGCGCCTTTACGGCGCGCCTCATCGCCTGCGTTGCTCTGGCGCGTTAATCTCTACAATCAAATAAAAAAAATCGCATCATTCACGCAGCATTCCTTACGACGATGACGTAGCGCCAACGGCTTTCCTGTTTCTTTCGGGGACGACGATATGAACAATCTGCCATCACTCGCCCCGCCCCTCTTTCGTCCTCTCGCAGAGCTACGTTTCCCTCTGGGCCGCGAGCTCTGTTTATCGCCGAGCGAGCGCACGTAGCCAGTGCAACCCGGGTGCCATTACCATTAGCCGAGGGTGGGAGTGGGGAGGCAGCTTCCGCCTAGGCCAGCTAGCGTGGCACCTGCACTGCAGGGAGAGAGGGAGAGGGCTGCGGCGAACGGCCTATTCTACCTACTGCAAGATTGAAGGAGGCGCCCGTCTTTCTCTCTCCCAGAACCGTGCGGGTCAGTGCCTCACGGAGCACCAGCCTAGCTCCTCTGACGTCACATCGTATCAGTCACGTAGAGGGGCACAACTGCGGGAGCCATTTTGCGAAGATGACGTACACGGTCACGATCCGTGTTTGCGTAGCAGCTGACGCCAGCGCTGCGAAAAAAACAGCTCTGCTCGCCCAGCTGTTCGCTCAGCTGCGCGGACAGCTAGCTCCGACTGTGAGAATTGCTCGAACAGACTCGAGCATCGCCCAAGGTCACTGCTCGCTGCGGGCTTCGTACGAGCGCTCACGGATGCGGCGCCAATATGTTCGCCCTAATAAATAAACACTTCCAACACTCTGTCATTGCACAGTACAGTTGTGTACTCTTTTTGTTAGCCGGGGCAACAAAGTACAGAACTAGAATTTTTCAAAAATCTGTTCATGTCTAGTCCTTACCATATGAGAACAACGATTGGTTGAACATGTGAATTGAATAAGCAATGGGGAGGGGGAAAGTTTTGTTTGTTTACGCGTGCGTGCGTGCAATTCTTCGGTTAAAAGTGAGCTCTCCCGCCTCGGTTCGGTAAGAACCTTGTTACTGGTTGTGACTGAAGTTATCGACCCTCTACCGCTAATTATACGGCTATTTATTCGAGGAAACTTAGACGCCGTACTGAGGGCAACTGAAAAAATAACCAATTCTTGATATATTTATTTTCACACTCATTGGATAACGTAACTACAGTTTGTGAATACAGGCATTGCAAAAGTGTAACTCCGCATCTTTCCCGGAGATAACGCTGCAAGACAGTAAAGAGGAACGTCTGAAACTTTTATTGTTTAGAATTCCGTCGCAATCGACATTTGTCGCTTCAGGGTAACATAAAACAGCCTTTCCCGTCGGGTCGCACGAAGGGCCCTATGCACAACACTGCTGATCGTGATGTGTTCACCTCAAACGGAACATCACTCGCACGCCTAAGAGGCAGGCTGTGCATGTGTTCTTTCTTCATTTCCGTTTCTCCCTCGTTGTACACTAAGATATAGGCATTGTGTGTCATTCCATATCGCGGATAAAAGTTGCGTCATTAAGATTCCTGCATGATCGACCTCGGAATGAAGAGGGACGCGCAAGACGCGCCGTCTATGGGATTGACGAAGAAGATCGAGTTAGCGTGTCCCCCTTACTCTTTTTCCACTCCCGTTCCGAATGGGTGAACGGTACATGTTTACCCGTGCACGCGTGCGTGTGCGTGCTCATTCCTTCTGGGCAAAACCAACGTGTTCCTTGAAAACCTTGGCTGAGCAACGATCAAAAGGTCATCTGTGCGCGCTCAGTCCGGTGGCCATTGCACTCGTATTGTTAAGCGCCAACTCAAGGGCGACGACGGTACGCATGGTTTCTTGCCTAACTTTCAGGAGGGAAGTTGTCATGCAATAAACAATGTTGGCACACATCCTATAAATGAGAGAGTGATACAAAAAGAATATCTGCATGGTGCTTCTACAAAGGCAGAAAATGTCGCTCGGGGGCGCTGTTCCAGAAGGGCCGAGTTTGAGTGAAACTCGGGCAAGGCGGAGCTGTGGTGATAATAATAAGCTCATGATAATATTTCGAGGCAGGGTTAAAATGCCTTAAAATGCGATTCATGCTATTTGCTGATTATTGAGGTGACGTAACCGGTCCAGGGCAGCGCGCTCCAAGGATGCGCGACTAGGGCGTGGCGCATCTTTCAGTGCGTTCTTCCCTCCACTGTTGCACCAGTGGCTACGGGGGGCAACCAAATCGAACTACTTTGTTTTATAGCACTTTTACTATATTAATCTGTATTTCACTCCAGGGTTCATGTATTTTTTATTCCAGACGTTCATATAAGCTTCTTGTTTGAATTGAGTCCTAAAGTAGCGTGGGAATCGAGACAACAGAAAGGGCCCACAGACAGGGCACTGACTAAGAACTGCTTTTATTGTCACAGAAAGGGCAATAAATAGGAACAGATAAGAGACACGCGATATCATTCTTTAGGAAAGAAAAGAACAACTAAAGGCAATACAAATCTACATCAATTCCATAAGGTACAATAATCTGCATTACTAACATATTCCTGGCAAATAGCGCGCCTTGTATCACCGCTCTAGTTATCTCCACTTTCACCAAGAAAGTGAATTTCTTTCCCCCGAGAGCAATGATAATAAACTCAGTTGTTAGTCAGCGTCCTGTCTGTGTGCCCTTTCTGTAGTCTCGTTTCCCGCGCTGTTTTATAACTCAGTTATCTACCAATTGGCCCGCCTTCAATCCGTGCTTTCGCTTGAAATTTTTCGTCCTAAAAAGCAGTTTCTGCCGTCGGTGCAGACAACTCAATCACGTGACTATGGCCGACTGGCAAAAAAAGAAAGCGGGTTATGGAAGCACGCCACATTCAAAACAGTTGTTGCTCGTATTACGTTATCCAAATCCACCGCTTTTCGACACAAAATTTTCTCGGCGCACTCAAGTGTGCTTACGTGCTTTTAAGCCGAAAGCCTGGATATACGTATTAGCAACTTCTTTTCTGATACATTGTACTTGCGTTTTTTTCCTCGCTTTCGTTTCTTTGTCTTCTGGCACGGATTATTTCGACCGGCTCCTTCTCTGCTATAACGTGTTTGCGTCAGTTTCTTCGCTTTCATTGGACTGGAACACGCCACAGCCTCCCCAGAATCATGGTTCTGCACCTGTCTACTCCCGTGACACCCCGTTCAGGCGTCACGCGGCGCGCGCTATTCGGAAAATTTTACTTTTCAAATTCACAGTGTTATGAATTTAGTGAAGCGGGCACATTAGCTCCACAAAGCTCCCAATTGCGGGCCAATCCTACAAGTGGACATGTGCTGCAAAGGAAGGAATGGAAACGACAACAACTTTTCAGATTTGTTTGCTTACTTTATTTCCATTTGTTCTTCATCGCTCTTGTTTGACGACGCTCTCCATAGTGTTTTTTTTTTTTTCATAGAGCTCTCACTCCCCTCTCTTCCTTCACGCCCTTCTCACTCCCGCTTACCCTCCCTCTGGCGTCACGCGGTTGCTTTATTTCTCAACTATCTCCTTTACTCACTTTCCATTATCTGCTTCCTGCCATGCGACGGTGACTCCGAACAAAATCCGGTGAAATGTGCCAGACATCGCTTCTGACAATAGACATGCGTCGTTGACTGCATGTGTAATACGTATAAGCTATCCTGTCAGTGACATTTTCACAAGAAACGTGCGTCAAGCAACGCTTCAAGGGAGACTGTCTGCCGCGCTGACGATAAATGAAAACTGTTTCACGAGCAGACGATAACTGAAGCGCACGCTCCGGATGCAGACGGATAGACGCGTGGTAGAACCTGGGCAAGGTCACGGAAACGCGCCTCCAGCGATCATATTGCGCACACACCGGCTGACTGTCGACTGATGGCGGCCGATGGTGCCATCGCAGGTGCGATCGACACCAGCGCTTCTGTAGAAGCTGCCCGTCGTGTAAAACCGCAGCGCACACAACACTTGCTCCTCGACGGTCATGGGGCGAAAGCCGCCTCTAAGTAGTCGCAAACGGGGGTCTGTCTCCAGACGAATGCACAGGGTCTGTCTCCAGGGCAATGCACAGCACTTTTTCGAGGGATAAAAAAAAAAAACGAGCTCTAAATTCCTCCTTCGTTTAAAAGACCTGTCGGGGTAGACATATGCCTGCTACGGTGACCATGAAAATAAACAACGATGCAGCAGCGGCAACCACGGGCGTCCCGAGTTCAACTCGGCCGTGCAAAACAATTGCCAAGTTTCCTCTGAGTTCCAATGTCAGTCAAGCACACCCCGCCCATTCGTGGACGCGGCGTAGCAACCAAAGCCACACCCACCCATGGCGTTCACTTTGTGTGGGCTAGCGTCATAGCCACGAAGTCGCCATTTGATGCCCGCCAGCAGTGACAAGATCTTAGCATAAAACAAAAATGAAGTCCCCAGGCCACCGTCAGCCAACCGTGCCATCGTCGCGGGGGTGTACGGTCCAAACTGGAGGGCCGGCTAAGACGGGAAGATTTTCCCACGGGAGCCTCCTTCATACACTGCGAACACACAGTCGATGACAAATGACGCAACTTCAACGTCTAAAGCGCACTCGTTAGTGCCCAAATACGCTCCTGACACGCTGAATTGGTACGATTTTTGATAAGCGCCTTCGGTGCACGCTCAACCAAACCATAAACAAAGCTATATTTGACGGTCGGGAGCAGGGTGCGTTCCGTTCGCTACAGTAAACCACTTTGCTTACTTGGTTGGTGTTTGCGCAGAGCTGCACTAGGTCTACTCTCAAGCCACATAGCCAACATAATTCAGTGTAAGAACAGAACACCGAGAAACACGTACAGCCCCGCGCCGGGCGGGGCCAACAGCCCGGCTGGGGATTTGAAAGTAGTAGTGGGGTTATCTAATATATGCTAGGGAATGAGTATTGCAGATCGATTTCAGATGGCGCTGCATGCGGATGATATCATCAGCTGTACTTTATCAACGTGAGCGGCCCCAATGTGGCACGCAGAGTATGCCCGGCGTGTTGCGCGCGATTGCGCCGGTTTCGCTCGAGGTGTATCGGATACCCCACTATCACTACTTTCATCCCAAGCAGCTGAAAACTCGGGAGTGGGCAGAACTCGGGCCTTCTGGAATAGAGCCCCAGAGCTGTGTAAGTGTAGCGTTTAGATAGGGAAGTTATAGCGAGGATGCGTATTCGCTTGTCCGTTAATGGCGGCAAAGACTCGTGCACGACCAGCGGGCATTTGCGTAGAAGTGCGTGAACGTGTGCGCATGCGCGGCTGCGTGTGTATGCGTGCGTTTAAATTCTGCTGTTTCCTGAAGCAGCGTGCACGCCCAAACCAAAACTATCACGTGCTCGTTCAAACGCGGAGATCGTATACGGTATACCCTAGTTCGCTCGTCTGTTCAATTCACCTTAATCGTGTCCGCGGTCGTGAGACACGTCGCCGGATAAGGACCACGTCCCGTCACCCGCCAGTTTCTAGAAATACATCTCTCATAAATTACAACTCACAAAGAACAAGGAAGCGATGACCGAGAGGTCTTCAAAGCTGATCGACTGTGCTTTCAAAGCGCCCCGCATCGATCACGTCGATCCACATCTCTTCAGCACACAGCACCCGCTCTTTCTGTGAGAGGGGGAATCATATCGGCCGAACAGCGCCCGTTACCCACACCAGTGTATCTGTCACCCGGCCTGCGAGTGGGAGCCGGAGCGAACGGGCAGGGCGCTGAAATGCGTGCGTTCCATTGTACAAAGCACCCACGCACCGAGGGGTCACCTCCGTTCGCTCTGCTCGGGCAAACCATTCACGTGCGCGTCGTCACAACGGGACCGAAGGGCGGTGCCGAAATGGAGCAGCCTATCGGCCATAAACGCATCCCCTCTGCCGCGCGAAGCAAAAAGACAAGACGACGCAATGAACAGAAGAAGGGGGCACAAATAACAGCGGACGAGCATCGCCGGCCGAAAATAGGACCCGCGGAATCCATTTTCCACGGGCCATCACAAGGCGCGCGCGACCCTCTTTATTTTCTCGCCGCGCCTTTCTCTGCGCCGTCACCTCGTCTTGCCATTCTTTGAGTCGCGTTACTGCTTTTCTTTATTCTATCGCTCGATTCGTTTTAATCCGCGCCTTTATTTCTGGCTCCACGGTGCGTCCTGAAACGGAAGTCCCGCACTTGAGGCACGGGGGACAGCAGCTGCGTACGAGCGTCGTTAATTTTTCTGCTTCTTCTTTTTCCCTGTTCTGTATTGCTTCCGGGTGATCGCGGCGCTGGGAACGAGCCCGCGTCGCCCCGAAACGGAAAGAGCAATTGACCCCGGCGCGAAGACTACGTCGGTTGAACCTGCCTGCAGGGCCGCCGTGGCGTCCAGTTTGGGTGTAACCAATCTACGGACGCGGCGTACGCGGCGGCGGTGGCCTCCTAAGGCAAATGGGCAACGTCTGGACAGGGTCGTCCAATTCCTTTCGGCGACTTCTGAAAAGCATGCTGCTTATGCAAGGAAACTGCACACCTTCCGGGCTTGTGGGCACAGTAGACGATGTGTCTGTGAACTTTAACGTGCTGGGTGTTTTTGTAAGTGTATTAAAAATGGGGCCGGTCCTCTCAAAGCTTCGGTCTATGTAGTACGTACGCTATAACAAAGAGCTCAGAATTCATTTACCAACAACTGTAGTTGTGTAACGTGCCCAAACTTCAGCATTAGCGATACATGGTTTCATGTATATGCGGATAGGTAGCAGACGCGTGCGATTGAAAGTTGTCGTAAAGACGATTACGGAATGCATATGGCTTAAAGGCCTGGGTATTCCAAGTAAACACATAGGCATATGAAGTTGATGTGTTAAGGCATGCGCCATAGAGATTGCAAATGGCCGCAAGACCACGAGGAAAAAAAAAACTGCAGAATACTGTCAGTTGGGCCAGTTGGCACTGGTTCATGACGGAAAAACAGCGCAAAGACGAGGGACTTAGAAAAGGAGGAAGACAGGACACGCGCTCATTGGCTACTGATTTTTACGCATTGAAAATCAGTTGACAAACGCGATATCTGCATTTCCACAAAAATGCAGATATCGCGGAAGTTCCAACTGTAATCGCTATAATGGTGTAAATGGAGATAACTGATCGTACGAAATTTTGAAAAACTAGGAAAATAACAAAAATATTTAAAAATTCCGCAATATGTCAAAATGTATAACACATGGCATTTACACAATTACGCAGATTTCCCGAAAGTTTCCCTTGTAATCGTTGTAATAGCGTAAATGGACATAATTGATCTAACGAAATTTTGAAAAACTAAGAAAAAAAGAAAAATATACAATAAAAACGGAAAATGGCGAACCGTGTAACGCATTTCCACAATAATGCGAATTTCGGAAAAGTTCTAAATGTAATTGTTGTAGTAACGTAAATGGAGATAATTTTTCGGACGAAATTGTAAAAAACCAAAAAAATAAAAAATAGTAAGGATGCCCCGTGCCATTTCCACAATAATGCAGATTTCGCAAAAGTTGCACCTGTAATCGTTATAATTGCGTAAATGGAGATAATTGTTCGAACGAAATTTTGAAGAACAAAAAAAAGATATAAAATAGTTACGAAAAATGGCGAACCGTGTAACACCCTACATTTCCTCAATAATGCAGATTTCGCGAAAGTTACAAATGTAATCCTTATAATAACGTAAATGGAGATAATTGGTGGGACAAAATTCTGAAAATCTATTAAGTAAGCAAAATATTAAAAAAGTACGGGAAATAGCAAAACGTATAACGCATGGCATTTCCACATTATGCAAATTTCGCGAAATTTCACCTGTAATCGTTATGGCGTAAATGGAGATAATCGGTCGAACAAATTTTTGAAAAACTAAAAAGATAAAAATACATATTGTAACGGCGTAATTTGGTCCAGCACCGCAACTGTTGAAGGATGAGTCCGACGAAGAAGCACTCGAAGGTTTTAGAAGTTCAAAGGTCAACTGATTTAATTGTGGACACTTCGATTTAGAACATAGAGGCAAAACATTACAACTGTTACAGATAAATAGGAGTAAACAGGCAATCAAGAGTACTTAACGAAACATAGTTGGCGGGCGCGGCTCCCGGCGTCTGGCCCCGACGACCGGCAGCAAGGCTCCGGTGCAGCTGCTGCTCGGCGCTCTTAATAGCCAGCGGAGCCGCGTTATATTCGCTTCAAGCGGTCCGGTGGGGGACGTATTGGGGGAAAAAGTGCATCCTGGAGCGTGCGGACCTAATGGAACAAGGCTTTCTGCAGCCAATCGGCGAGACGCTTCTTAGCTCCAATCAGCCACATTTTTGAAAGGAAAAAGGAACCAGTCACAGAAGACACAAACTTCAAACTCGAAGGCGCCCGTTTCCGGTAAAAGAATTACTGGTGAGAATAAAGTAGTGCATACAAACTCAAAAGGGGAAAAGACAGGCAGTCGTTTGAACCAGACCGAGGGTTCGGAGCACAGAGCGGCCCGCGTAGACGCAACGGGGGGTAGGAGTCGCCACTGTGGCGCGGTAACTTAGATGAGGTGAAAGTAACATCTTAGATGATTAGATGAGGTGCTGTATGAACACAAAGACCGGCTCATCCGCGAGGTTGTGGAAGCATTTCACATTGCAAAAAACAGCAGATGCATTTCCAAACTCTCTATACGCTTGCTGATCGGGAGGTTGGCTTTCTAGCCTGGGCGGTTTGATTATTTATGTACGCACACGTGCCGCCTGTGCTTTTATCTTCTCTATGGCTGTCAGTATGCACTATATGTGAACGGTAATTTTTAATGAGTGTATATATGTTTTTCCTGTGGATTAAAAAAATCAGTTGCTAGTCAGGGCGTGTCCCGTCTCCCCCTTTTTTTTAAGTCGTTCGTCCTTGCGCTGTTTTCTTTTTTTTTTTTTATCATGCACGAGGAAAACGATGGCCCTCCAGCGCTCCTATGCTTTCTGCATGGTCTGCTGCTTGGTCTTCGTCCTGCTTGAGTCTGTGAGTTGTCTTTCTTGCCTCGCTCTTCGCTTCCTCTTTTCCCGTGTGTTCGTGAGTAAGTGAGTGATAACAGGCAAAGTATTCTCGCCTGCTATCACCCCGCAGCGAAAATAGTGTAGCGGAAGGAACGCAAGCGCCTAGTTTCGAACCTCTGCAAGAAATTACTCCGAACGTTTTTGGTCGACGCTCGGCGGCGCGACGTCAAGGTCCACCGACAAGTTCAGTCGTTTTAAGCTGGTTCTGCAAAAGCTTCGTTCTAGTCTGCGCCCGGGCATGGCAGGCGTGCACGCATGTACGCCAGCGCCTGAGTTTAGGGCGCGACTGCCGGAAGATGTGGCATCTGAGCCCCGAGGCTCACACGCCGGACGACGCGTGCACGTTACGCGGCGTTAGACTCGGCACGAGCGCCCTGTTTTTCTCAGCCCGAGGACAGGAGCCGAGGCGACGCCCGGTCGCGCCGACGTCTGTTGCCTCAGCAGCAGCGGCGAAGCTACAGGCGCCGCTCTCTGCTCGCAGGGCGACGCCTGGCCGAGAACTGGTGGGTAGAAGGCTAGCCGGCAACGCCCGCCTCCTATGCATGCGCCGCAAAAGCCGGAAGTCAAAGGGGGCGAACGCCGGCGCAGGCCTCGCGAGAAGCAACAACTGGGATATCGCCGCTACTGCGGCTGCTCGTGCCCCCGTCCGCTCCGCTTCTCTTACGAACACTTCCGGAGACACGCGAATACTCCCTTCCTTCGCGGCCTCCTCTCCGCCCGAGCGGTGGTCGCTCCTCTCGGCTGGCACTGCGACGAATAAAACTGTTGCCGCTGGTGCGGTGGCGAGATTACGAGGAAATGGAGGGTGGCCTCGCGGGAGACACAGAGACGCCCTCTTGAAGAGACGAACGTGTTCAGAGCAACAGCAACAGCCGGCCTGCTCCTTGGACATAAAAGTCCTGTATTACTCTATTCCTCATAACTTGAGCTGCTCTTTTGTGTAGAAGCATGCATTGATGCTTACGGGCCACCATGTTTCAGAATACTTCAGGCATCCCCATAAGTTTTAGAGTTGCCTGCCCTGTACCTCCACTCTACCTTCTCGACTTGGGAGGGTAAATACTACCTTGAGTAGAAAGGCATATGCATAGGGTCTTGCGTGGCTCCTGTACTCAGGTGGTGGTGGTGGTGGTGGTGAAAACGTTTTATTGAGCTGGAACGGAGTTAGTTGAGCCGTTCCTCTCTTGTGGGGGGCGTCCTCAGTCCAGGAGGCCCTGGGCACGTGCGGCCAGTTGCGCCCGGGATATCAGCTGTTGCTGGTCACCCAGGTCGCCGCTAGCCAGCTGGCCCTCCCACTGCTCAGGGGTTGGGTTGGGAAGGGGGAGTAGAGTTGGGGTTAGGTGGCACTCCCACACCATGTGGTATAGGGTGCATGGGGATGGGCAGTGTTTGCACTTTGGAGAGTACTGTGCAGGATACATAGCATGAAGGCGTGTGCCATGAGGAAAGGTGTTGGTTTGCAGCCGTCGTAAGATGCACTCGTCGGTCTTGGGAAGGTTCGGATGGGGTGGAGAGAAGTGCTGGCGTTGTCGGCGTAAATGGGCAAGGATGTCAGCGTAGCGGAGGGGTATGGGCGGAGAAGCACTTGGGTCGTCGGCTCCCGTGGGTGCCCGGGGTATGAGGGCGCGGGCAGAGGCGGCTCCTGTACTCAGTGACCTGTTTTTAGCCTCCCTTGACAGGGTTGTCGCCACTCGCCTGCCCCAATGTAAAGTAGTTAAGACCGTTCAGGTACGTCGATGACTATCTGCTGCTCATTGATTCCACAAAAGATTGCTTGGAAAGTGTCGTTTCGGACATTTTCGCAGTATTTCAAAGTTCTTTCCAACCCCTTTGTGTAACGTATGAAACCGTGACTGATGACAGTATCAGATTCCTGGACCTTGGACTGCCTTTTTACGATGACCATGCCTGTTGGGCTTATGAGACTCGTTGTTTGAAGCCCATACTCCCGTATCATTCTGCCCACTCTAAACTGGTTAAGCGTGGGATCGTGAAGCTGTGTGTCTCGAATGCACTTAACAAATCTTGTAATTGCAAGCCAGCCTTGACGGACAGACGGTTCGGCCGACTGCCGCCTTCTATTCGCTACAGTTACAGACTTCGGTAGCTGAGAATGTTCTAAAACAAGTGAAAGATGAACGACACAGGCAAGATGCTTCAAAAGAGAGAGATAACCTAAAAATCACTATACCTCCACACGCTTTCGCATAATCTGAAGAAGATTGGAAAACGCGCTAACGTCAACGTGCTATTCTCAGCTCCTAAGAAGCTATCCAAGCTTTGCAACAAAGTTAATGAGAGCCACGTCAAGTCTGATACGTGTAGCACCAAACATAACACGCCGTTCGTGGCTTGCACGGCTGGCGTGGTTTATCCAATACCGCTAAACAAGTGGAAGAAAGAGTATATCGGACAAACACGAAAATGTCTCAATGACAGATTGTGCGAGCATCGCAATACCGCGGAAAAGGGAGATAACGGACATCTAGGCGCACATTGTAATGATTGTGGTTGCTATCCTGACCTCAAAAAATCCTTCATAATCTCCATAATGCTTCATAAAAATGACACGGGAGATCGTTGAAGCGTGCGAGATATATTCTAACAAATACATGTGTGTCAGCTACCCTTCGGTGTTGTTAATTGCCAAAGAAATTGCTTTTTTTTTCTAGAGACAGCCCGTGAGCTGCGGTGGCGGCTTGAAATGTCTACGTGTTTCTTCCCTCCCTCTTTGCCTGGTTTGTTGCAACAGAATCCTGTATTTAAGTAATTTTGCGCAATAAACGCCTGTTAGTCTGCGCAGTGTCCCGTCTACGCCTCGTCCTCGTCCCTTTGCGCTGTTTCAAGAATGTTACTTTAATTGCGCACAATCAGGAGTAATGTAAGTGGATCCTCTCACCGGTAGCGGCTGGCTCTTTTATGGAGCGTGAGCTGCGAGGGAGAAGGTATCTGGGGAATTGCGGCCTGCGCGCCGAAACTGTATCGCGCGTTGTCGTCTTCGGCGATGCCCAGCATATGCGTGACTGTCGTGCACGGTAACGCGCGGAAGGCGCGCTTTTTGTCGGGTGATGGTGATGGTGATAGTGATGTGGCTGTGCACTTTGTAGCGGGTCGCCGCTGAGTGAGATCGTGTGGGGTAGCCAAGAAAAAAAAAACCGAAAGGAAGAAAAAAGAAAAACGAAGCTGTTCCCGACACACAAGAATTGACGAGCCTACACTACTCAGTCCTCAATGTCGCAACACGCTCCGTACTGCTCCGTGCTGCCACCCTTGTTCCAACCGTCTCTCCGTCGCAACGCCGAATGTCGCCACGAGGCCTGAAGGCGTCGTTTCGCATTGTCTAACACGCAGCCCCCCCCCCCTCCCCCTTACCCCAGCCTCTTCAAAACCGAGAGCCGCTGACAGGGTTTGGCTCTCGGGGGCAGGTGTAACCGCAGGGCATTCGAGGACGATGTGGCTGGGGATCTCTTCTGCAGCTCCACCGGTGGTGCAAGTTGTGTCAAGCCCGGCAGTAAACTTCGCCCGCCACACACGTGTCCGCAGCACGCCGAGACGGGCCTCTGCCAGCAGGCCACTGCCCAGGGAGTTATCAAAAAACTTCTCCCGGCCCATGGTCGTCTTGGTGGTGCTATACAGGCCCAGAGAGGGCTTTGCCTTTACACCTTCGAGCCACTCCCTCGTCTCCACCTTTGTCACCTGAGCCCAGATTCTGGCCGCCGTCGTGCTCACGGGATGTGCGGCAGCTGACGCGATAGACTCAGGCGGTACCTCATAACGGCGCCGCAGATTCCCCGTCCGTCGGGTCCACCGTGTCGAGATCCCGGAATAGATGGTGTGGATCAGGGTCTGGTGGGCCAGGTTAGTGTCGGGCGACTGGAGAAATCTGCCTTCGTAGCTCAATTTTGCCACTGCTTCCCGCGCCGTAAATGACGACCAACCCAGGTCCCTCTGGATCCCCTCCACCGGAGTGTTCTTGTGGACGCCCAAGGCCATCCTGCCTGCGTCTCTCTGTCGGATCCTCTCTAAGAATTCACGCGTTTCAGCAGAGAGGCACAGCGTGGCATTAGCGTAGGTCAGCCCTGGCACTGCCACCATCTTCCACAAGGCACATAGCACCTCGTAGCGGTTGAAAGCCCAAAGTGCATGCCGGCCCAGAAACCCTTTGTTTCTGGCAGCTTTGGTCTTGATGTGCCGCTCGTGTGTCGCCAGGTAATCCGGTCCTGTGCTCAAATGCACACCCAGGTACTTCGCCGCTCTCGTCATGTGCACCGTGTCCCCCTGCAGTGCCCATGTCCGCTGAGTACCTGTGCTGTGCCACATACCATCACCCTGCACTTAGCTTGGCTAAACCGCAGTTGTAGCTTCGCCATCTCTGTGCCACAGATGTCCAGCAGGTGTTGCAGCTCTTTCGGCGATCCTGCCATGACGGCGAAGTCATCTGCACACACCAGGGCTGGGATTCGATGGAATACCTGCTGCCCCTCTACCCAGTGTTCCAGCCGGTAACCACTCCCCGAAAACTCCAACTGGTGCGTCACCTCTGCCACATAAAACATGAAAAGAAGTGGGGAGAGAGGACATCCCTGCCGCAGACCGCGTGTTATGTCAACCGGCGCCGTAGTCTCGCCACCCCATTCAACTTGTGTCGTGATGTCTGCAGTGCCAGGAGCAGGTAGAGATCTGACTCGTCCAGGCCATGTTCCCGGAGCAGCTCCCACAGCATCTCCCGATTTACCCGATCGTATGCCGTGAAAATACCCAGGAACGCCACATAGAGCGGGCTCCCAGTCTGCAGGGCGATTTCTATGCACTGCATAAGGACAAACAAGTTGTCCTCAATGCGTCTGCCAACCCGGAAACCTGCCTTTAGCTCCCCCAAGACACCTTTGCGTTCGGCCCAGCGCTGCAGCCGGCTCTTCACAACCTGCATGGTCATTCGGTACAACACCGGAGTGAGGGCTATAGGTCTGCAGTTGTTGAGGTCCCGCCTATCTCCGGTGCCTTTATACAAAGGGCGAACCCTACTGCGCTTCCAGTCCCGAGGAATCTCTGCTTCCACTAGGACCCGTGACAGCAAGTCCCCCACTCGCATCCTGGCTTTCAGGCCCAACGCCTTGATGAGACTCATGGGGATGCCATCCACCCCCAAGGCCGTTTCCGCGTCCACTCTTCGGGTAGCTTGCTTGAATTCGCGGTCCGTCGGTGCCTGTCGCACGTCGGCTGGCAGAATGCTGTCGTCGTGGACGGCGGCAGTTCTCCCAGTCCGCTGCGCCACCTGTCCGCCGGGGTTCACTCGGGGAGATCGCTGTGTCCTCGCACCGTTGGAACGCACGCAGCCATTCTTCGAGCAGAGGCACGCAAGCCACTCCCTCCAGGGTCTGTTCGTCCCCTGATGCGCGGAGTCGGCTCTGTGGAGCTGTTCTACTCCCCGATTGAATGTGGCACCAGAAACGTTGAGGCGCCTGCCTCTCCGCGCGCTGTAGATCGGCCAGAAAACGCTGGTTCAGATCCCTTATTCGAGATTGCACCAGAGCTGCCGCCTCTCGCTTACGCGCTAGAAATTCTGCCCACGCACCCGCTGTGGCTTCATGGTCCGTGTGCTTGCTCAGCCGCAGGTGTAGGAGGCTGGCTTCACGCCGGCGCTTAATGGCCACCGCCACTTCGGCTGTCCACCACGCCTTCACGCCTTCGCTACAGGCGCAGGGTTGCTGGCGCTCATTGAGTGAAACATCGCATATTAAAAAAATTAGCAGTGGCTTAGCTCGGCTATGCCAGGGTATATGTAGCGTGAGCTAAGGTTCAGCTGGTTATTGTTAGCTTTCCTGGTTGTCTAGGATTAGCTTGATTATCATGCCTACTGCTGCTTCAATGACGCACACATGGTGTGCGCCTTATGTGACACGTGTATATTTCTCAAGCGGCTCCGGCGCAGCGTCACCAATCGCCCCAGACCTAAGCTGGTTCCACAGGCGCCCGCCGCTGTTGCTGCGACGCACGAGCCATCGGTTGCACACCCGGCCACCCCTCGCATGATCATCAAGTGGATCGGGCCGCCACGTGCTGAACGGAGGTCGGCGAAGATGCTGGGAGCATGGGGTGCGTGAGAGACGCCGGGCACCGAGCAACGTTCTGTGCACCGTGTGATGTCACTGCTCCTCGCGCATGCGCAGCGCTGCTCTCCAGGAGCCACGCAAAACTGCTCAACTTCGGCCAGTGTAGCTCACGCTACAAAAAAAAATAAAAAGGCGCATTTTTCTTTTAGAAGGACGTAAAAGGTTGAAAAATCCCCGGTGTGGCCACATAATGCGAACGGACACTCTTTTTTAAAAGCGCGAAGCCAGAAAAGCCGCAGCAGTAGCTGGGCACGCGGCATGGAGGCGCGTCTCGAACGCATGAGTTCATCCGCCTATAAATTCTGTACGAACAAAACAATGCAACATGTTTTTTGAGCAGTGTGGTTGGCGCTTTTGAGGAGTCGCGTCTCCTCTATTCTGAAGAAAATTGAGGGCGAGATTTTTATTTTATTCTTAAAATTGCGCATTTTTAGAAAAAGCACGGCAGTCAATCTTTTTTGCGCGTATATTTATATTTTTTCTGGACAGCTGAAATTTTACAGATATGTTTAGAAATATCTGCCCGACATTACTTATCACATACAGGTCAGCTGGTCACTATTGCAGATACGGTGATAGGGGGTCTCAAAGCGAGCGACAGTATAGCATCTGGTCCGATTTCATGATTTCTTTTCCAAATTTTCTGTTCATGGCAGAACGCAAAGTTTTAGTTTTGTTCTGAACTGTTTTTCATTCTGTTGTAGTTTTAGTTTTAACAAATTCTAGACAAAAATTACGCCCTGCCGTGCCCAAAGCCCCAAAGGCGAAAAAAAAAATAATAACTGCAGCCGCCGTAAACTGCGCGTCACCAGCACCACCTTTGCCTTTTTTTTCTCTCTCAAAGTACGCACGCTAGAGTAAAGCGAATTGCACTTTCGGGCTATTCTCTGGCTTGCGAATAACCCATAAAATATGAGAAAGAACAAAAAATGCGCGTGTACGCGCATGTTCGATCTGGTGGAATCAGCCGAGAGTAAGCAACCTTGCGCTGCACCGCGGTGAATGAAAAATTTAATGTATGAAGCAGCTATAACAGATGAAATTTTAAGTTACACTTGACTGATACTTCAACCGGGTAATGTCGTTTGGCTGAGTGGTTTAAAGGCGATCACAGGTGCAGGCAATCCGACGGGCGTCGACATCAGTAACTGAAACAGTGTACATACCCACCCCCGCATGCATAGGGTGCGTGTGCGGACGGAGGAATTACAGTAAGAACGTCCCGATACGCTTTCACCTCGTCTACCGCGATATCTCTGGCGTGTGATGTCTCCCGTAATTGCACTCAAAACATTTGGAAGGAGCAGGACACGTAGATGACGCCGATTGCAATTGCCTCAACGTACGCACGGACAAGTCTTTGGTTGCAACCTGGTATAAATCACAATATGCTAATAAAAAACCACTTCTCACGCCCTCTAGTACAGCACAAAACTGGTATACTTCAACAATATAGGTATAGTGCACACACTTACCGTCACTTTAAAAACGCTATTCAATAATAAAAACAAGATCTCGCTGCCTTTAGTATCTGGCCCTGAGCGGAACCGTTTCGAACTCTTGCGATAACCAGTTCTTGCGATAACCCGGCTTATGCAAATCTGATTTTGAACCTCCGTAATCGAACATCAACCCCGCCCGCGGCTATATCACAAGGCCTTGCTGAGATGACCCAAAAGCTTCGCGGATTGATTTCCGACAGATACTTAAGGCCGCGGCTCATAAGAATAAGGGCTTCACGAGAACGTTTTCCATCCGTGATTATCAACGGATGCCCGATTTCGAGATAAAGGAGGGGTAATGAGAGAGATAGAGGGGGGGGGGGGGGAGATAAATCTAACGGGCGTCGCAGCACAATGCGCGTTGCCCTTCGTGCCGTCCCGCAAATTACGCTCAGCTGATTGTACAGAGCGCGATTGAACGCGAGGTCAGCGACCCTTGCGCACACACAAGAGCGCAGAAATAAAGGGAGGGAGCGCACGGGAGCCAGGCGGGCCCCGTGCAGGTTGAAAGCTTCAGCGGCGCACAATGCATACACAAGCGGTTCGTCTTCTTCCAGGCGTTGCGTGCGCGTTCTCTCCCCCCTCTGCTCGTTTATACATACGCATCGGCGGCCGTGCACGCCGCCATTGTTGAAGCAGCAGCACAGCGCATGGGCGCTCCAAGGGGCGCTGATCTAGGACACAGCCACGCCACGCTCCTTGGCGCGCCGGGGAACGTCGTCACCCGTGGGCGTGCTGTGTGCACTGCGGCAGAGGAAGGCTACCACGCTGAGAGCCGGGGCCCACGCTGCGAATCGCCCGGTGCTTGTCCGGCCATGTTGTCAGATGTAGAGTGCACTTCCTAGCGGTTTCTTGGGGCTCCAATATTTCCCTTTTGTTTATTGGAACAAAAAAAAAATCACGAGGACATTCAAGCACTCCTTTGATGTGGTGATTGCGAAAGTATGACGGCCCAATTGCCGAACGTGTCTCTTCTTCTTCTTCTTCTTCTTCTTCTTCTTCTTTCTTTCCTTCTTTCTTTCTTTCTTTATTACTCTCTTATTCTTCTTTCTTCTTCTTCACTTACCCTTCGAGCATGTTTGTTCTTTCCTAGCCCTACTACCACTTGACACACACCCTCGGTCGCATCGTCACAAGGTGAGGATATTCAGTGGGAAAGCTTTTTTGTTACTTTTGGGATTGACATAGTCAAATTATTCCCGTAGACCTGAGTACATGTCTGTAAAGCACGTTTTAAAGTCAAAGGCCACATCATGTTCATAATGTCCACCTTTATGATTTTGCTATTGCACTTTATTTCTTCTCGCCGGTACCATGACGTGGCACATGCACGCTTTGGCACTGCCATGGGCAAAAAGGACATTAAGCGGGAACTTAGTTTGCTGCTCTCCCAACTGCTACTTGTGTATTTCATCATCTTCATCATCATCATCATCATCAGCCTATCTACGCCCACTGCAGGGCAAAGGCCTCTCCCATTATTCTCCAATTACATCGGTCCTGTGCCAACTGTAACCAATTTATCCCCGCAAACTTCTTGATCTCATCTGCCTATCTAACTTTGTGCCGCCCCCTGCAACGCTTGCCTTCTCTAGGGATCCACTCTGTTACCCTTAATGACCAGCGGTTATCTTGCCTTCGCATTACATGCCCTGCCCAAGTCCATTTCTTCTTCTTAATCTCCACTAATGTGTCCTTAACACGTGTTTGTTCCCTGACCCACTCCGCTCTCTTCTTGTCCCTTAATGTTACACCTATCATTTTCCGCTCCATTGCACGCTGAGTCGTTCTCAATTTAAGTTGAACCCTCTTAGTGAGCCTCCAGGTTTCTGCCCCGTAGGTGAGTACCGGTAAGATGCAGCTGTCATACACTTTCATCGTTAGCGATAATGGTAGGCTGCTATTCATTATCTGAGAATGTCTGCCATATGCACCCCACCCCATTCTTATCCTTCTAATTATCTCTGCCTCATGGTTGGAATGTGGGGTCCCAACTTGGCCTAAGTAGATATATTCGCTTACCACTTCCACTGCCTCGCCACCTATCTCAAACCGCTGTGCTATCCCGAGGTTATTGATCATTACTTCAGTTTTCTGCATACTAATTTTCAGGCCCACGGTTCTACTCTGTTCGTCCAGTGCGGAAAGCATGCTTTGCAATTCGTCCCCCGAGTTACTTAGCAAGGCAACGTCATCAACAAATCTGGGGTTACTGAGGTATTCTCCATTAACCCTTACTCCCACCTGTTCCCAATCCAACGTTCTGAATACTTCTTGTAAACATGCTGTGAATAACATTGGAGAGATTGTGTCTCCTTGTCTGACACCCCTCCTTATAGGTATTTTACTGCTCTCCTTATGGAGGATGATGGTAGCTGTAGACCCATTGTAGATATCCTCTAGTATTCTTATTTGTGTATTTAGCACGCTCAAATTGAAGCTGCCCGTACAGGCCATGATAGCAACCGCACCATTCTGCTTCCGCTTTCAAGGACCGATGCCGCCAGGACACTTCGCTCCTTTGCACGCGGGATTACCATGCAGCAACGGAACACACCGGACATCTCGAATCCCCGTCTGTATATTCAGGATCCTCTTCTTCAGCGCCGTATTCCGTATGGGCTGTCTCGACCTCAGTCGATTTTACTTTGTAGACTGTGGTTGGGAGTGGCCTTCACGAAAGCCTACTCCTTCCTCATCGGAATGGCCAGCAGCGCCCACTGTGACTCCTGCGGGGCGGAAGAGACTATAGAACATGTGCTGTGTCGCTGCCCCAAATACTCGTCGGAGAGGAGCGTGCTTGCCACCGCGCTCAGCCGATTGGACAATCGGCCATTTACGGTGGAAACTATTCTAAGTCATCAGTCTTTACCATCGACCTCGCAGAAGGCGACGAAAGCCCTTTTACGTTTCCTGAGTGAAACGAACTTGCGTGAAAGACTATAGTGCCCGAAACGGGACGAGAGTGCGCGCCTTGCCACTCCTATCTCTTCCTCTTCTCCCGCCCTCTCTTTTATCCCCTGAGCCTCACTCCCCCAGTACAGGGTAGCAAACCGGGCTCTACACCTGGTTGACCTCCCGGGGCTTTTCCATCCTTTCTTCTTCTTCTTCAAATTCTCATGTATGCCTCTACGTCTCTGACATACGTTTTTAAGCGGATGAGATGAGTACATCGCACAGGTCTGCCTTCAGTCAGCGGTGATCAATAAAGAAAAAAAAAATCTAGTGAGCTGTGTTAGCATATAGTTGCGGTGGTCTTCGGGATGCACGCCTGTCCTTCATGTCGAAGGCCAGTGATTCGAATCCTACACCTTTACCCAGCTTTCTGTTCAACCCAATCCTCCCGCTTTTTTTATCTTTGAACCATCGGCGATTTTATGTGCCATCTGGCGGCCATTTTGTAGGCTTTCTTTGGGCCAAGAATGCTAGAGTTTCGGCCTACTGAGCTAACTAGTGGTTTTGGGTTAAAAGAATAAGATGAAGGCCTGGAGGGCGTTTTAAGGAGACCGTCTATACCCTGAGAAACAGATGGACTCATTAAAACGAAACAAAGACGGGGTTGGCTATACCTTGAATAACAAACCTGTGAGTTACGGAGTGATGTACGTGGCACTTGTAGACAGATTCCGCACTTACTGTTGATGGGTGTCTCTGATAGCTGTAAATATCATCGACCAGCAGAAACGCGTACAGTCTGTCTACTGGCGAGATGTCTACCATTCTGTGCACAGGCTTGTTAATCGGGCCTTCTTGCCCGGATATCTCCGAGGGTGAACCAACAGCCTCAATATTGAGATACTGATGTGCCGCACATTGTTTTGCGTCGCAAGCTAGGTGCTGTTGTTTTCGGATTCACAGCAATAGGAAAAAGGATTCCACGCCTCCTGACTGTTACAGTGGCTGTGTTTTTATGGACTTACCCCCAAAACTGCGTTTTTGTACCATTTTACTGCATCTGTGTTTGGAGTCAACGATGCAGAATTAAATGATCCCCCCCACACACACACACATACACACACTGTTCGGCGGTACGAATCCGTAGCCATGCAGTGATCGACTCAACATTTTGTAAAGGCGAAAGCCTCAGATCTGTATGGTTTATGGGACGCGTGCGGCACAGAAAATCGTTTTTAGGTATACAGAATTGCACTGAAAATCGAGCGCGCGCCGGGAAAGGAAAACATCCGCGCCGGAGCAGGGGATGCCGCTTCCGCACGTGCAATACACTCTTAGGCAAAAAGGACTAACAGCTCATCTTTTGGGGGACTAACTGCCTCTGTCACAATCATTAGTCCCTTTGGGGACTAACTGCGAGGGGACGAACGCTTATTCCCTACCCCGGATGGTCTGTTCCGATACTCCCCAAAGACGAACTGCTGAGAGTGCAGAAAAAAGAAAAAAGCTCCGGCACCGGCAGAGATCGAACTACCGACGCCCGGAAATATACACAAGGGACCCAAGGCGCTATCCGCTGGGCCACGCCGCCGGATAGTGGCCGCGGTGGATAATATTCAAGTGTACAGCGTGTAGTGCTGTGCCATTGCCTCCTAAAGGAGGCGTTGTCTGTGCATAACGCAACAGATCCATTGCAACTGGTGCCCGAATTCCTACCCGTGCAAGCGAACGTGACCACGTTTTGCGCCTTGCGCTTAGCGCTTTGCTAGGTTTAGGGACCATTGCTCAGTTCGATTGGAAGTAGAGCCTAACAACCATAGTTTTTTCTCGTAAATACAATCAACTCGTCGTCGCCTAGTTGACATAGGTAGCTGGGCGATCGGACGACTCATGTGTTTCCGCGCAAATTAGCGCAAGCTAAGTGTTTTCTTAGTGTTCGATACATATGAGTCATGAAGACAAAACACAAGTTGGGTTTATTAGAAAGAATGCTTAGTCTCGATAACAATGATACCAATATCATCGCAATCTTCGAACAAATAACGGAGATATTAAAGAAAACGTGTGAAACAGTCGCGACCCCCAGCCAATTTCCCGCAACTTTTCTATGACGTCACGGAACTTTGTTTGTGCGATTGGCGGCCGCCTAACTGACCTGTCGCGATTACAGATGACTGGACGTCTGTAATGGGGCCTCTAGTTCCATTTGACCTCATCACTTGAGTGCTAACGTGCAGTTAAGGCACTGAAAATTATGTTTTATTGTTGTCCCGTATGACGTCATTCTTGCTTATAACACGTCACTGTGGCGCAAAATTTAAAAGTTCTTAAATACTTCTTGCTTTTTTTTTTGTTAAAAACACATCTTTTTTGGCTTTAATGGAGCTGAGTGAGATACTGAATCCTAGTTCTTTCAAATTAAATGAAGTTGTATTTTCTCTTCATGGCTCCTTTAAGTACTCCAGGTATCGTGTGTGAAAGCGGTCGTCTGTGTGATTGTCAGAATAGGGAAACGGACCATATTTTCCTGCATTGGCGAAACCAAATTCGGTGTTCCTTAGCCTGAATTCTCAAGTTCGCGTCAGACGATTGCGACTGGGAAATGCAACCGGGTTTTACAGCAGTTGCAGCATTGTCATGGCTTTGGTGCACAAGCAATTATGTACCGAGTGCAAAAGATTACTTCGAGACGCTTACTTGTAGTGAGCATTTTTATTTTGCAGTTGTCATCAGCACCTACTGCGTTTTTTCTCGTCTGTTAAACATATACATATTCATTACGCTTAGGAATCAATGTTTGCTATTGTGAATAATTTTTGTGACTGTTGACGCGCTTGAAATCTTCCATTGGACGCTATCACCTCGCATGAATCGTATGCAACACAGCGTATCAACATAACCTCGCCGAGAAGCGTATGACAATCGCGCTTCGCCGCTCCTTGCCATTACCCGCCGCTCTACTAACCCTTGGCGATTTTCTTATAATTAACATCAATATTTTCTCCCGTGGCACCATCTAAAGGACCCAGTGACTGCAATGGCTTGTGTTTTGGAAATGTAAAACTGTTCGCAGACATATGCGCAAAAGGGCAACGACGACGCCATTAGGGGATTAACGACGCAGCAAAGAGACTAACTGCATGCGTTTCGTCTTTCTGTTACTCCTTATAGATCGGCGGGGACGAACAGTTATTCCGCATTTATGCACACGGCACGTACTCTGCTGCAGATACTCCCCTTGAAGATGAACGGTCGCCCGCGAAGACTAACGGCTGTATTTTAGTCCCTATTTTAGTCCTTTTTGCCTAAGAGTGTACGAGCCGCGTGTTGAGAGATGGAGGCACCCATGCGGGTGAACAGAAGACTCCTGACGATGGTGAGCGGCAGGAACGAGCTTCGGAGGGTGCTGTCCAGAGGGCTGGTCACGTGCTGTTGGCCATGGCCTCAAAGTTTGACATGAAGTTGAACCGCAGATCGACAGGAGGTCCAAGAATAAACTAGGCACCTTCAGTATGGGACATTAACGACCTGTTTCTGTGGCACTAGACCTCCTTGACCATGGGACCTCGATCTGTAAGCACAAATTTTGTAATTTATCTATTGCATAATAAAAGTATTTATCTGACCTTCAGGGTCAGATGAATGTAGGTGGGTGGGTGATTGAGTAAGTGGATGGGTGGGTGGGAGTGAGTGAGTGAGTGAGTGAGTGAGTGAGTGAGTGAGTGAGTGAGTGAGTGAGTGAGTGAGTGAGTGAGTGAGTGAGTGAGTGAGTGAGTGGGTGTGCGTGAGTGAGTGAGTGAGTGAGTGGGAGTGAGGGAGTGAGCGGAAGTGAGTGAGAGAGTGAGTGATAAGAGGAGATGAAGAAAGGTCGGGATTATGAGTTCATTCATAATCCATATACATACAGCGAATTCGTTGGAACCCCGGCTAAACTAGTGTCATGTTGACGTTGATAGTGGGGAAACGCACCACTCGTCACTTTGCAATGACATGCAGGGTGCTACAGGTTAACGGGGGTTGTGCGAGCTCTGTATGCATGAACATTCATCCCTCTTACAAATTACAATTGGTAAAAAAAAAGCTGGAGTGGTCGGCGTGGTATCTTCGCACTATTTAGTTTGCGAGGTCGCATGTGTGAGCGGGTCGAATTCGTGTGAGCATAAAAAGACACCAAAATCAGCAGCCTCACACCGAGCAATATTACACGGATCAACATACTTGCATTTCGGTAGAATGTGGAAAACCTGCCCCGTACTAACACTGGCGAATGCAACGTCTTACATTTCGCAACTGTTGAGTATAGGCAAGCACTGAACAAAGATGGCAATGTGCTCGCGCGCCGGTTAAAAAACACAAGTAACAAACACGACAGAGCAGCTGCCCTTTGTCTATAGTCCCCGAAAGGGTCGAGACTCCAAAATAGTGAAGCGGCCCGCCGATTACGCAACTCCACCAGAGGCGGCCATCCGGCCTTTCTTCGCGGCCGCCTCGGTGCCCGACAATAAAGCGCCCATTTGTCGTCGTCACCGCCGTTAGCGTCGTACGTGTTTACAAAGCGTTGTGCGCCAGCGTCCAAAGAAAGGAACGCGCGCGCGTCGCCTCTTTGCACGGGGAGCCCCGCGCGGTCGAAGGCGAACCAAAGGCAGCGCATGCGACAAAGAGCGAGCTTGCACGTCACCTCCGACAAGAGAGCAGGCCGTGAGGCTTCACCCTTGCATCTGAATTAGTCGCCAAGGCGTCGGCTATCAAGCCACCAGTTTACTCGGTGAAGCTCCCTCTTTAAGGCTCCAAAAAGCGTGCGCGGTGGCGACAGTCGAATACTTCTATTTACACAAGCTGCGGACTCTCAGGTTACCGAAGGTGACAAACGCGCCAGGCTGCCGTGCAATCTGGCAACGCACAGCAGCCAGCGACACAAAAGGAGTCGCCAGCCTGCAGTCTCAGACCATGCAGCCAGGTGGACAGTGCACGATAAACGCCTGCCAAGTGACGATGCCTACAAGTGTTCGTCCCTTCTCCATTGGCTTCTTCAAATGAGCGATCGTTTGCCTCCCACCCCATATCTATGACGTCGGTTGACCTCGGTTAGCCGGGAAATCGTGCCGCTCATATCTTCGGGGCTGAAGCGGTACGCATGCTTCCTTGCCTCCTGATAGAGTGTCGACAAAAATAATAGAAGCGCGCGCGTTTTCTTGAGAAGAGCGGCAACAGAAGAAGCGCTTTTTCGGGTCGGTCGTTGCACACTCTCCTGGCTGTGTTATCTCAAGCAAACAAAACGCGCGGGTCGTCCCAGAATGTCCGACGTCCCAGGAGGAAAAGGAACTAAGAGCGGGAGGGGAGAGAGATTGCGGCGAAAACAAGGCGAAATGCAATCGAAAGAACAAGGGGCACGCCTTCCCTTGTTTTCCGGTTCGGTGCATCGTCGCCGTGCCTACACAGCTTCGCGTTTCAATGTATTCCTTTATCGGAGAAACGACGTTTTGTTCGTAATTGCACTGCGTTGGTTGACGCGTGTTCTCTATTTTTGCATTGTAGGAAGCGCCGCTGTGGTCATGGAGAGCTTTTTTTGCGTTCAGTGTAATCTAAGCCAAGATCTCTGGTGACTAGCAATCAAAAGTTAGTTGATGAACGCTTTCTCTTCTTGTACTGCCACGCAGCCATTTCATATATTCAAGAACACAAAGTGGACCAATGAGCTGACCTCCACGATTAAGTAGATTCAAGAGAGAAAGAAGAGAACGAACGGAAATAAAACTGGGATCAAAACAGAAGTATTCCTAATCAATGGGACCAATACAATGTGGGATAGTATACGTAAGCAATTGGTACCACACCTAAGAACAGTATTTTGGGGGAGAGATGCATGCGCTTCATGGGTTCGCTTCCCCCCAACTCATGAATGTGTCTTGGAGCAAGTTAAGGACGTGGGCCTTTCATGTGAGCCAACGACCACGGCGGGCTTTGGGCATGGCTGAGTGGGGCGACCACCTCATTCCTCGCCCTGGAACCAGGGCCCCGCGACAATTCTTCGGTCTGCCATTGCGCGTAAAAGCCAATTTCAAGGCTTTGTTTGCTGTTGTCGTTGTATGCGTTATAAATAGGGGAGAAAATGGCTCTAATCCACGCTGTGAAGGTGTTCGGAAAGCAAAGCTTTAAACGAAACCCACAACAATTGTCCATACGACGTCACTTGAATTCACACACGTGGCTCTACAAAGAGTGACACCAGAGGTTCTGCAGCCGTTACCTAGGATTCGTGGGGGCAGCGTCCTGTACGCAGAGAGAGAGAGAGAGAGAGAGAAACAACTTTATTGATAATCAAGGATCAGGTGAGGGGGGGTGGGGGCAGTCTCCGTGCCTCCGGGTCGCGCAGCGCCTGCTCCCAGAGGGAGGGGGAAGGAAGGGGGGAAAGGGGTCTGCTGGGCACTCGCACAAAGAATGATAGTAGTGCGTGTCGAGGGCCCCGCAGGCAAGGCATGTTGGAGAGTCAAAAAGGTATGGGTGAGTGTGAATTAGCTGAGTGCGGTGGGGGAAGGTGTGGGTCTGCAGGACGCGCAGACAGTGAGCTGCGTCTGAGCTGAATTGGGGATGTGGTGGAGGGTACTGGCGGCTGAGGAGGCGGTAGAAGCAGCGTCGGCCACGGCCAGGCTACAGCGGCGGACTCCGTCGCCGTAGCCCGCGGCCGCGAGTCGGGAGAAAGAAAACGGAGAGGAACGTCTTTGGAAGGGCGAGACAGCCATACTGATATGCTAGCTCGGGGCTACACCACCGCGCGATACAAGCGCAGACAGCGAAAAAATCCGGCATGTGAGCTTAGTGATTCCCATTTATATAGATTTAAACTAAATAGTTACGTAAGTTTGAGCATTGCGAGAAAGCTAACGGAACTTTTATAGTCCCTATTTATCAGAACCAGTTGCTCCATTCGTCTTTTGTAACACAACCGAATTGGTATTTAGCAATTTAGGAAACGCATGCATTCCCATTCGTGACAAGCAGTGCGCAAAAGGTGGCGTTTCTCTAGCGGTCAGATGTCTGTAAGTGATCTATACATTTTGTTTTCCCGCCCTGCAAACCAATCCAACGTATCTTTGCCGTACGAGCACTTAATTAGGTCGGGTGCGAGTTACCCAGGAGGAGCTGTCGAACAAGTTGATCAAGCCGTGCGAAGTAAGCGTGCAATGACGCCAAGCTGCGCCAAAACAGGCCCAACACCGTCGCTAAAGCAGACGACGAAGCCGGCGGAAGGGTCCCGCTGACGCGCCCGCCGTGGTGAGCGCGGGGAACGCTGGGTAATAATGGTAATAGCGCCCTATCGCCACGCCGTATACACTGCGCTCCGTGAGTGAAAAGCGCCCTCCGCATCCTCAGCCGCGTTGAGAGTTTCTTGTCCAGCACGCCTCGAAAGAACCATTGGCTGGGTAGAGGTAGAAAGCTTTGCTTTAAAATCCCGCGGGACAGTTATATCTGGTTAAGCGGGATTCACACGACAGACATGTCCGCAGCCGGACTGGTGATGTCGCGTGACGTCAGCAGATGATCCGGCTCAAGAAGCATTCACACGAAGGATAAAGCGAGTCATCGCGCCGGACAGAGCATACTCTGGACGTGTGGATTGTGTACGCCCGGAGAAAAGAGTGCGTAAGATCACGTACCGCGTAAGATCACGTACGTGCTGGGCGAGAAGATAGCGCCCACTTTTTCTGGTTCTGGGTTTCTTGAGCTCATGCTTCATTTGGTGTCGCTTCAAGCGCTACACCTTTCTCGTCTTTCCGACGTAGCGCCGCACGTTGTTGCAGCCTTTCGGAACTTTTCATTTTGGTAAACATCGCCGCTGAGCAGGCAGTTGACGAACGCGGCGATCAGTGTTTCGCCCACTCGTGTTCGTGTCTGACAAGTTACGCGGCCCTGGCGCGAAAGCCCCGTACCACCGTGCAATTGTGGCGAAACAAGTGCGCGCCCCTCGGAGAAGGGCCCAAGACCCAGTGATGTCCCGTACTGGGGAGAAACATTCCCATTTCTAGGTTCGGAAATTCTCTATTTTTAGCATTTTCTCCTGCATATATTTCAATAATTCCCTGCAAATTTTCCCGCATTCTCTTTTTGTAGCTGATAGATCTTTACGTGGATTTCTGCTCAGTTTTGGACGTTAGCCAGCGCCACCTATGCCTTCTTTGTGTAGCCTTCCGGACGCAGATGCCGTTCAGTGAATCAGAGTTTCAGCGTGAAACTACGAGAGAAGGAGGAGGCAGCAGCAGAGTAGGAGCGTCGTTTCCGCTGTGGCACGCACTTTGGTTGCCTTGTATACAAGCTACGGCCACTCAGCAGCCTTTGACGGCACATTTCGCGTTCTGTACCAGACAGCATGCTTACTTTGCATGCTAAAGCTGTAAGTTAAAACTGCCCGTATGAAAAAGAACAAGGCATTATTGGGTAATTGATGTAATTTTAGCTCAGCGCTCCGTGGGCAAAAACGCATACTAAAGGAACACACCGGGACACTCGTTTTCCCATGCCTCGCGCTAGAACGCTTCGTGCTTCAAAGACACGAGATTTTTGCAGCAAAGCTCTACCTCTACCCCCTCCACCCCTGCCCCAACAGTTTCATCTCCGTGAGCAAAAACTTCAAACCGCCAAGAATACACTTTCACACTGCATGCTTCGCCCCTCCCCAGGTTTCGCGTTAGCGGAGATGGCCCGGGAGTTTCTATTAGTGATTCTATCAGGTCTGGCTTGCCTGTATATTGTTGTAACGCTCAACACCCTCGGGGCGCATTCCTTTATTCGTAACTGTAGAACATGCGGACCCAGTGCTTCGGAGTGCAAGCCTTGTTTCAGTTCCAATTCACCGCGAACATGGAGGCTACATAGGTACGCATGTGTGGGCTCCCTCAGACATGACGTCACGCCCACAGTATACAGGACAACAGGCGGTCTCATTGCTCTACACACCTGGGCTACTTTTTTGACACACCGCTTACCTTCCTCACTAAATTTAACCTCCCTTTTCTGAGTTCCAGCAGGCTTCTAATCTTTTCTTATAAATAAAAGGGCTTGAAAAACTTTCTTCTGCATTCAAACGAAAATAGCCTCTCGAACAATGGTATCCGTCAAAACACCCTTCTGTAGTGTCGACAAGAAGGCGGACATACGAGAAAGAAGCATTTGAACTCGGAATGTTCTAAAACCAAGTCGTTACGTAAGAGGCCCCCGTCTCAGTTACACTCACTAAAGTAAACAGAAAGAAGTATTTCTTAAACGTGAGGTAACGGCACAGGCCAGCGCGCGCCGGGTGGAAGGCACAAAAGCCTCAAGACGCAGCTCCCGCCGGAGATGGTGCGGCAGCAACAAAGCGACAGCACTCAAAAGGAAAAGACGGGCCTAACAATAAAATAAAAACCGAAAAGAAAAATGGAGTACAAAAAGTCGTGCCTAAAGAAGAGAAAAGAAAGCGAGGAATAGGGATGATCGAAAGGGAAAGAAACGAAACAGCAATAGCAAAAGGAAAAAAGCGAGGCGAACAGTCCGAGCGACGAAAGAGGAAAAGAAACCGAGGCAGGCCCAGTCGCTGACTAGAAGCGACTGACGGCAGTTGCCGCGTGCGTCCAGGCACGCAAGCAGCAGCACGCCAACGGCCTCCTTGGCGCAACGAGGCCCCTCCTGCCAGCGTCGTCGTCGTCGGTTCGTCGCTCGAGAAAAGCACGCTGCGTGCCACGAACGCGCTCAGAGCGGCACAGGTGAACGCTCGGCAGAGGAGCCGCTGCCAGCCGAGCGCCTCCGTCCCTCGCTGTTTGCGCTGCGCCATCTGAGCTGGCCGTCGGGCGCCTGTTGCGAGCAGCGCGGCCGAAGATTCCTTAAGACTTCTTTCTTGGGCTACCTGAACGCAAAATCTTTCAGCGAAGCTGCATATGTCTACTTCCCCCAGTTCCCGCGCCCGTGTGGAACGAAAACTCGTGGACTCGGGTTCAGCGTATGCAAAAACTCGTAAAAAAAATTGGCCGCGTATCTTCTTCCCTTCGCTGCAAATGTCGCCGAAAGACGATAGTCGACTAGCGTCCCTGCCAATTAAAGGCCTCCATTCTCTTTCCCGCTCACCTCTCATGCTGTTCCTTTCCTCCCAAGATAACACGCCAGAGGTGTGCTCAAGTCAATTTAAGTTTACCGCGTTCTATTGCCCCAAGTTGTGTGTCTCGATGCCAGCGCTGCCGTACGGCGGAGACGTGCGTTAATTGAGGCACCCTATTACAATATTTAAAGAACCACGTTGCCCGATTCCACGAGCGTTCCAAGCGGAACGTGGATCCCATCTAGTGGAACCTTTCGTTGCTATTGCAGTTTGATTTCTTAAATGCCGCCAGGAGGTAGCGCTGGCAACAGCAGGTGACGGTTTTCTGCCGTTGATGTATTTATTCTGCTATCGCAAAAACCAAGCATCCTCATTTTTTTAACAAAGAAACGCAGCAAATATCACTTATGTATTGATTTTCTGCCTTATATTTGCGTAATGTCTTGTTCTTGTTCTTCAACAATGTTGACAAGTATGAACAGCTGACACCGGACTTAGACGTTCAGATTTTGTTGTGCGTATATAAGACTTCCGCAGATTTTATTTCACTTTGGCGGGTGGCTGAATCGAGTCACAGACAGACAGACCGAAATTTCTGCGTTTTAGTAGCCCAAGAAGGACTATCACCTTTAATAGCAACAGGGTTGTAGGGCCACCATATTTTTATGTCTTACACTGCCCCTGGGGAAACGTTTTTCCAGCAATCCTCTTGGATTTACATTTGGAGCCGAATTTGAGATCGACTGTAAACTTGGTCTTTGTAACTTGGCTTTCCCACATTGCGTTTTCCGCAGTGAAGCATAGGCATTTTCGGAGGGAGTTTGGTTACAACCCCACTTTACACTCCTCTCCACCGTAGCCGCCTCTTTCCCGTGCAGTGTATACTGCTCGCCAAGCGCTGTGTCTATCTCCCCCTGCCATTCTGTAGCGTGAGCTACACTGGCCGAGGTCGAGCAGTTTCGCGTGGCTCCTGGAGAGCCGTGCTGCGCATGCGCGAGGAGCAGTGCCGTCTCACGGCGCACAGCTGACGCGCCGGAGCCACCGCCGCCGCGACTGGATTGGATTGGATTGGCTTATAAATCGTTTTAGCAGCAGTAAGCATTATAATCAGGTAATCCTAGACAACCAGGAAGCCTAAGAATAACCAACTGAACCTCAGCTCACGCTACGTATATACTGGCTAGCCGAGCTAAGCCACTGATAATTTTTGTAAGTGAACTTGGGGGGGGGGGAGGGGGGAGGGGGGGGGGACACGCGCATACAAGCCTCACGCGCTCACCGTTGACGTGCCGGTTCTAATGAGTGGGGAGGAGGAGATTTCAACGTGGTCGTCTCACGTTCCGGTGCCGCCTGACTGCTGTCCTCCGTGGTCTAGTGGTTTGGGTTGGTGTGTTACACAGACAGTAAGATGCCTACGACGCAGGAAGGAAACGGACACTTCCATGTTCGTCCCCGAGAGTAAAACAGCAATCCTTCCAAGTTTCATACAGCTAATTAGCTGGGAAGTATGCTCAATCGCAAATTACAAACGAATGTGTTTTGTTTCGTGCACTTTTTGCACTGCGCCTATCTTCACTGGACGTCCTTCTTCACTGATATTTCGGTCTGCTCGTCTGTTCGTTATTCGATTGACCAAAAAACAGTTCATATAACGCTTGAACACGAAGTACGCGCAAGACCATCCCAAACTGCGAACTGCTGCCATATGGCTCATACATGTCCACATCAATCAACCCTCGGGCATATTTGAGGCAAGACGTAAGCGTATAACCGATCGTACCAGTTTCCTCATAATAATTCACACACGACTAACTGGATCTGACGAGAGCAAATAAACAAATCAAACCTTTTTTTTTCGCAAGGGAAAGACGGTTAAAACACGAAGCTTTCTCCCGTGCAACCTGAGTCAAAGTCAAACTCGAAAATCCAAGCTGCTTCGACCGTGTCAGTATGGCGCAGTCGGATCGACGTCGGCTGCATAACGCAAGGGAGCCAGGTTCGATTACGACCACGGGAAGCGTTTTCTTCTCCTTGGACGCTTTATGTGTCTTCGCTTATAATCGCAATCGTACTTTCGCGAAACGCACTGTGTAAAGTTGCCTTTCATGCAGCGAGTTTCGGCACGACACCGATCGCCATCAGTGGGGCATAGAAAGTTTCGCACTAAAAACTTCGTTGGTATTGTGTCGAAGAGAGTAAAGAGGGAAGCACACAAAAAAATTTCCCCGCATTTCCCCGAGGGGAAGAATGTGAAAGTGCGAATGCACGAGTTGAATTTGCGCGGTTCGGTAATGTTCGCGAAAGAGAGATCACACACACACACACAACTACAAAGAAAGAAAGATGCATTTATTCACAGACACCTATTTGTGTTGTCGTTGTACTTGATTGCTAGAGCGGATCTCAGCTTTGAAATTTCGTGTCAGTACTCCTTTAAGCGGGTGCATTAGCCCTTCTCACGCCCGATTCCTGGCCAATCCCCCACGTGGGTATGTGCCATGCACAGACACCTATTTGTGTTGTCGTTGTACTTGATTGCTAGAGCGGATCTCAGCTTTGAAATTTCGTGTCAGTACTCCTTTAAGCGGGTGCATTAGCCCTTCTCACGCCCGATTCCTGGCCAATCCCCCACGTGGGTATGTGCCATGTCAGCGGCCAGGCAGCGCGCGCCCATCTCCCCCCGTTGCCAAGGAAGACGAGGAGATTCCTGGCCAATCCCCCACGTGGGTATGTGCCGTCTCCCCCCGTTGCCAAGGAAGACGAGGAGCGCGCGCACCCGCAGCTGTTGCTATGTGGACGGACGGCGGTCAACGGAATTCAGGGTCGCTTATAAAGTGCATTCGCACTTAAAACAAAAGACTAGTTGCTCCAAGAACAGGAACAAAAGGTCCCAATAGATGGCATGCGAGCTGTGAGAGCGCGGGAAAATTGAATTGAATTGGATTGAACAAACCTCCATGGCAATCATCAAGAAAGCAGGAGAGGAAGGAAAAAGCGTGAGGGGAAAAGGGGAGGGAATAGATGGCGTCACGGGGGAGGGCAGCACGACCTTCGCACCTAGGGAACCAGATACACGTCGAGATTTTTTTAAATGCAGAGCATTTCTTTAACTCACGATGTCACCCGTTCTAGTTGTCCGTAGTAGTCCGCACCCCTCCCCCTACACTATATAAAAAAAAATAATACTTACCGGCGCCAGGTTTCGATCCCAGGACCCTGCGGGCGGAACGCAAGGTACATGGTGCGCTTCCCACTGCGCCACAAAACCGACACAGAATCAAATGCTACGAACGCGCCTTATATCCTTGACTCATTCAAACTACGTCAAGAAGCTGCTGATACAACGCATTCACTACCACCAAGTCCCCAAACACTAAACGTTAACGCAATACACCCACCCCCTATGCGACGCATTTACTCGAGCCCCCCTCGCGGGGAGATGGGTCCAATTTTTTTTTTTTTGACTTCGTGCTTTAACTTTATAGAATGGGCAGTACAAAAACAAACACAGAAGCCGAAAGACGTGAAAAAAGCGTTTTATTTATTGTGAAACCTCGTCCGTATTAGAAAACTTATTAACTGAAGTATGTTTTTTTTTTTTTCATCTGATTTGAAGCGTGTAGACGTTCTGCGTGTGCCTTCGCATTTAGCGTCGCTGCTGCCGTATTTTGTTGGTACAGGCAGTCTTACATATTCTAAATAAGGCTTCTCAGCCCTTTCTTTGTTCCATTTCTGACGTGCGTTCAATGTAAGCAGGGACACTTTATGCACCATAGCTAATTGTTACCCCTAGGGGAGTCTGATACGTTAGTAAAAGGCCCCCATTTTAATGCATAGCATTCTTTGCCGAATACCCCATAGCCAGCACCGTGTAACTCCCTGCATTACCACATAAATGCAGAACTTGACGAAGTTCCACCTGTAATCGTTATAATAGCGTGAACGGAGATCACTCGTCGAACAGAATTTTTAAAAACCAAAAATTAAGAAAAATATAAAAAAGCGGCGAATCGTGCAGCGCCCTGCATTTCCACAAAAATGCAGATTTGGCGGAAGTTACACCTGTAATCCTTATACTAGCCTAAATGTAGATAATCGGTCTAACGTAATTTTGAAAAACCACAAAATAAAAAAATAAAAATATATAGCGAAAAGTGGCGAACCCTGTGACGCCCGGCGCGAAAATGGGAATTTCACGGAAGTTGCACCTGTAATCGTTATAATAGCGCAAGTTGAGATAATTTGTAGAACATAATTTTGAATAACCAAAAATTTGGCTGTAAAGAACTAGACAAATGGTATAAGCCTCCAGACAAACCTCTAGGTATAACCCTCTAGAAAAACGGTATAAGAATACTATGCATTAGTGGACAATTCTCTGAATTTCCCTAGACTTTTGTTTTTCATTTTAATAAACATTAATATACATTAACGTCGTTGCAGTTGAGTATTGCCTATTGTGAGGTATTGCCCTTTCCCAAACAATACTGCCCCCGTGCCGGGCGTTAAAAGATACTGACTTTGTAATGACACGTTCCAAAAAAACCTTAACACCTCTAAAAAACAGTACCGTGATCAGTGACATTTTATTCCTCCCGCAATAACCGTATTTCAATTTGTACCGTTCTTGTAACGAGAGGAGATATTCACCACAGCCGAAGGCCTACAGGCGATGACCACCCGTGGCACCCCATTTCCACGGGCCGATATAGTTGGCGCTTCGGCCGGTGCTTCCGGCGGCTAGGGAGCGTGCCAACGGCGCTGCAACGACCCGCTCGATAAACGTGTGGGCGCCCCGTGTCGAAGCCCTTGCGGCGGCACGGCACGTGCGTGCACCCTGCAGTGAAGCCGCTTTACTGGGTGCCAGAAGCTGCCGCTGCCCGCGGCGACACCGCGCGGCACTCGCGGTAAACATCGCCGGCGAACGTTAAAAGCATTGGTCGCTGCATGGAGGAAAGAAAAGCTTTTTTTTCCTCCATGGGTCGCTGCCTGCTGAACTGCCACGTAGTTCTCTTTCCTCTGCACCCCCCCCCCTCCCCCCTCTCCTTACGCCTTTCCCAATACTGAAAATTTCGCGTTCTTGGCACTCGGTTATTATGTTAACTCGTTTCGCAAATCAAAAGACGGCGGCCGCGCGATGACTGTCCTTCCAGTGACGACGCGCCACGCACCTATAGTGACGTCTTCATGTTCTCGAGGTACGGGAAGAGTTCGCAGATTGGGTTACTAAATTAAAGCTGCCATTCTTCGTCAATTCATCAGGTAGCTGATCTTATTTTTTAAGTTTCCTAGTGTTTTACAGGTGATGGGGTTAATGGCGATGATGACGGTGATGGCGTGAACACCAGGTGGTCTGACTTGTTCCACATAACGCTTGACGCACCGAGTTCAACGTTTCATTCTTCGTTATAGCCGACTGTTCCAGGTGGTGTCAGAATACCCCCCCCCCCCCCCCCCCTTCTGTGTACAGGGAATACGGGGCACCTAAGAAAAACGCAGGGAATATAAATATTTAGGTGTGCAACAGGCTTGATAGCCCCAAGGTCAGGCCAAAATTTTAATTGGAACTCTGAGTGAGGAGCGCAACTTACTTTACTGAAGGTCTCCTGATTCGTTCGCTATAAATAACGAAAGGCCTGCGACCCGTCGCACTACGGTCGCACCTCATGCTCGGGCCTTTTATCACTCTATGAGGCGTTGCTCGCCGTCGCTCAACGGCTGTGCAGCCTGGCGACTGAATGAGTGCCGTGATCGCCGCATCAATCGCCCTCTCGTGATATTCCCGTGGGTAGTAGTAGACGGCCTCGCACGGTGCGCAGCTGCGCGAGTAGTCGGAATACATCAACGCCTTCGACCTCGCGACGAAGCCTCTCTGTAGGACATCATCGCGGAGGGACCAAATGACAGTACCCTCATCCTAGTGGTCAAGACGAAAAACGAAACTAAAGAAAGACGGAGTTTGCCACTCGGTTGTTGGAGAATTGATCTGATGAAATTGAGATCGGAGAGCTAATCGGGGCCTTCTTAAGTTGCAGGTGTCCAATCGAGCCATACGCTCTGCTGCAAGCCGTGTCTGGAAATGGGCACGCGTTCGCGTTGGGGGAATGATGTCGCTCGCACGACGCGCCTGTAACGCAGGACGTTTTCTCAGCGCGAGCTGGCCGAAGGTAACGCAGCAGCAGCTGCTGCCGCCGCCGCCGCCGCCGCTCCTGCCATGAGCGACATGTTCGTTACTATTTATTATTTTTGTTATTTTTTACAGCGGCAACGACTCCCCATAGGTGACCTGTAAATTCTAGAGCGTCCCCGACACCGCACGGGCCCTTAGAAACAGGCAACTCCGAGAGAGCGATTGTGTTTCACAAACATTTCTAAAACGTCGACTTGAGAAACTTAGCACACCACCGACGACCTACTCCGTAATGTCATCTCTTGTCTGTTTGGAGCAAGGTATTTCTAAACAACGCTGTTAGCAGTTTTTTTTTTTTTTTTTTGAGCTGTTAACACAACTTTGATTTTTTTTTGCGCTGTTTTTCATCACGAATCTTAATCTGAGACAACTAACCCAACTTGCCACCCTACTTCAGTTATATTTTTGTTGTCATTCCTAACAAAGGCTAATATAATTTGAATAATGCTAAAATAACAAAGTATTTGCAGAAACGAAACCGTTGCGGGTTGACTTTGGAATAGACTAAATGTTGGCGCAAGATAAGTTTACCAACGGCGTGTTTTTTTTACATTAGTGGTTAGGACACAACCAAAAACTTCAAGTGCGTCATCTTGTTCACAATATTCAACTTCATTACTTTTTGTTTCTTTAATTTACAAAACAACCCTGAGACCTCGAGTTCGTGTGCGGCAATTTTCGAGGGTAGTAATAGCGTTATTCATTAAGACGCTGCTACAAAAAAACTTCTATGCTGTTTCCGGCTTCCCCACCATTTTCCAGACGATCGCCATGACGCGGTGCCCAGACGGTCCGGTATTGCCTCACTGCGACTGTCGTATGCAGCGCCAGAGGAAAGAAAACCGAACAAAAGAAATGTATCCACATGTGTGAGGTGCATTGTATATTCAGTTTTCGTGGAACGTTGCTGTTGTCGATGACGGTGAGATAGATCGTGACAGTGAAATAACTTCTGCATTTTCTAAACTTTTAGACAGCCGCATTGTTCCAACAATTGGACTGAATTTTATTTTTAGAGTTATCTGGAAAAATAGGACGGAAGCAAGGCAGTCACTGAACCGGGTGGGCGCGTTCCCTATTCCTTCTGCTTAACTGCCATCGCAATGAGGTTACTGTCGTGTACCCAGTAAATAAAAGGGCATGTAAAACAACACCGTTAATTAAAACTGGCGCTCAGAATTACATGCGTCAGGAAAGTTTAAAACAAGTAGACGCGTAGGCTCTAAAAAGGACCTAAAGTGTGCGCGAAAATAGCAATCTCTCGTGAGCTATATGCTATCTGAATTTTCAAGCAGTTAACAGAAAGCTTTTCAATCCTAGAAAGGACAGGCTGTACTTCACCGGGTTAACAAATACTTCATCCGGGCACTTCCTTGCGTGCTTTGAATGCGAAAGGAGTGTGACTTCCCTTCTGTACTGCTACATGGTGCGTGCGTCGGTTTCTTCGCTTTTCTTTGTTCGTGTTCATAGCCTACGAGACCTCAGACCATGCGGAACTTTGTGCTTGGAAGCCACGCATCTCTATTATGGTAGCTTCGAGGAACCGGCATGGCGCACACGTGATGTAACAGCAGAGTATCGCCAGGGGAGGCCATAATTCTTTCGCATTCAAAGCGCGTAAGCGGACTTAAGTTCCCCGAGTAATTTTGTCTACTCTTGACACCCTTTTCCTTCATATTAAAAAAAAAATCGTTGAAAGCCGCATGTTCCGCGCGGCTTCGATGTGGACTAGCGGTTAAGTAACTTGCCTGACAATGCGTTTCACCCAGGGTTCAATTCCCGTCGCAGCCACGCCTTTTGTTCGATGGCGGCGCGTGGGTCTTTGGTACCATCCGCCATAGAGATTCATACTAATATATACTATACTCAGTGACAACTTAAGAACGGCACCGGAAGTTGCTGCTGTGCCTTATCACCGTAGCCGGTTGTTTCTCCGCGCGGCGCAAGTAGGGCGTTACTGGGAATATTTTGAACATGGCGTGAGCCTTTCCCGTGATTTTTTGGACTTAATATGCTTATAAACGACCCCAGTGACGACAAACAAACTGCGTGAGACAAGGCAGACGATATCACGCATTCATAGCAAACCCCTCTCAAAACGCGCGCGCACTGACGTCACGGGTCCGGCGTTTTGGCGGAGTGATACACTACATGACGTGGTGCCGTTCTTGAGTTGTAAACAAGTATAGAGGGAAATCTGTCGCTGCAGTCGCGGGCCTCCATAATGGGCGGCGCAATTGCCGCTAGTGACGTTCCTCGCCTACTTGGCTTAGCTAGTCATATGGCTTCTTTTTTATCTCGTAGCCAAAATCAACGAAAAAGGGTAACATTTTTTTTCTTGTTCATCGTGCACGAAGCTTATGAATAATCACTGACAAATCAATCTTTTGGGGGGTCCAATTTTATAATAACTAAACAAATTTGATGAAGCTTCTACAGTAATATTGTTGCTTTTTTACAGCCACAGCCAACTTTTCAGCCTGTTCATGAGCCATGCCAAGGGCAAGTGGAACGTGCCTGTATAGTGCCTCCAGTATATTCTAGGCACTATAGTGCCTGCCTGGTACATGACGGAACGCTCGCTGAAGCGCGGCTCGCCTAGACAGTGGCGCCATATTTCCCTCTAGTGTATATTAGTATGAAACTCTATGCCATCCGCTGCTCACGAAGCCGCGCTTTTCATTTCATTTGGGTATCCGCGTCTGTTTTCTTTTTTTTTTTCTGATTGTACTTTAACGAATATTCCGTTATTGTTGCGTTTATGCGATATTGCTATTGCCACGGTTATACTGTGAATGCGTTTGCTATTTCTAGCACGGGGTATACTCAATGAATCCGCCTCCAACGAAACAAGTACCTCGGCCATTTTAAAGGAGCCATGAAGACAAAATACAAGTTGGGTTTACTAGAAAGACTGCTTGGTCCCGATAGCAATGATACCAATATCATTCTTCGAACAAATAACGGAGATATTGAAGAAAATGTGTGAAGCAGTCGCGACCCCCTAGCCAATTTCCCGCAACTTTTCTATGACGTCACGGAACCTTGTTTGCGCGATTGGCGGCCGCCTAACTGACCTGTCGCGACGACACATGACTGAACGTCTGTAATGGGGCCTCTAGTTCCATTTGACCGCATCACTTGAATGCTAGCGTGCAGTTAACGCACTGAAAATTATGTTTTAATTGTTGGCCCGTATGACGTCATTCTTGCTCATAACACGTCACTGTGGCGTAAAATTTGAAAGTTTTTATATACTTCTTGCTTTTTTTCGTTAAAAAACATCTTTTGTGGCTGTAATGGCGCTGAGTGAGATACTGAATCCTAGTTCTCTCAAATTAAACAAAGTTGTATTTTCTCTTCATGGCTCCTTTAAAGGTGTCTGCCAAGAGCGCGAGGGACAGTTCTTCCGCCTACACGTCCTCCGTGGCGCGCGCTCCCATGGCTAATTCCCAGCTGAGTCCCTCCTCGTCACCATAGCGACCTCGCTGGTCACGCGGCCGCCTCCACGTTGTAACCACGACACTCACGATCAGGCAGTATAAGATAACATTTACAGTTGCGCTATAGGTAAAGCAGGCAACCTTTAAAAAGTTGCTTTTAGCGTTCATGAGCGCAATATCTTCTTACGACGCCCTTCACGGAACCCTTTCTGAGATACGGGGCGTCAAAGGTACGCCTCACAAATGCTTTCATTCCAAGGAACGTGGTAGGTACACCGTAAATACATGCGTAAATTTCGTACGCGTCGAATCTGCCGCACATCTGGCCTGCTATGCACGAAATAAAATTAGTTCACTTGCCTTCCTTTCAAATGTATATGACAGTGAGCTCTCTCTCACTCACTCCCCCCTTTGACGGGTGCCCAGACGACCTCTTCTCCAGTAAGCGAAGGAGAGAGAAAAAAAAAAAAAACGACTGGGAATATAATATCGCCCACGTTTTTCTTTCTTTTTTTTACCTTAGAAATCTTCCTCCGTTCGCCTTGACAGGCCGTCCCACTTTAACGACATAGATACCCTCCACGCGGCGTGCACAAGTCAAGTATACACGTCGTTCACCGGGCGTAAAAACTGCGCACTACGTCACCATCGATGACAGGTGATCCCACGCAGCGGCGTAGGGTCGGCGGCCTCGTTGACGCTTATGCGCAGAAATTATTTTTCATCTTCGTCTCGTTTGGGCTTTAACGCAAACACGAAAGCCCCATTCATCCTTGTTCACCAGCTCCTTCCGGGACTTTTTTGAATGCTCACACGTAGCAGACGTTCATGTATACGTGTGAGATGCGCGTTCATGCGTGCGTGCGTGCGTGCGTGCGTGCGTGCGTGCGTGCGTGCGTGCGTGCGTTCGTGCGTGCGTGCGTGCGTGCGTGGTCTTTCGTATAGCTTTATGAGGACGTCTCTATGATATCCGTCCACACCTCTGCTTGAATTCAGAGCACCTTTCGCTATTGCGGACTATATTCCCTTTTCGCGATAGCATTCCCATGTCAGAAGCGGAGGATGTCTGGAAAAACTGGATAGCCGGGTTGGCTAAATTGATCTTAGAACCTTGAACCCAGCACTGTATTGTCGTGGGGCATGACAGCATGAACCCGGGCAGCACTGTGGAGCCCATTCCTGCCTCCATTCCGGAAAGCCAAAGAGGTTTGCCGAACCAAAGCGAATGATCGAAGTGAAAGAGATGGCTTTCTCGGACGCACGACACAAGCAGGCACAGGGAAACTTCCAAATGAAACCACCGCCGTCCGTCATCCTGTTCTCTTCGTAAAAAGCAGATGGGCCAAAAATGTGGCGTCGAGTGTTAGGCTTGCACTTACAACAGTCCGTAAGCCCTTTCGTGGGCTCCGCAAGATGCACATCCGCCGACGGGTCGTTTCCTCGAACTGATTTCGGCATCTGCGCTCACGACACCCGCCGGCTAAGCGCTGGCAGCCCATCTATAGCGCGCCACCGCATTATGCACTTGACGTTACGGGAACGCAACGAAAGGGAAACAGCGCGAGGAAAGCGCACCTCAAGGCAGCGCGGCACCCATGCCTGGGCAACTTGTGCATGACCCTCGTACACCCGCCACGCTGCGGAGCTCCCAGTGTACGTTCCCGACGAAATGAGCGGTTTTCCTCGCACTGTCGGACTATGTATAACTCTGCCATGTACGTACGCAGGCCTCCCACGGCGTTTCCAAGAGCGGGCGTTCTTGGCGAACGAAACGCTGAGCGGCAGTGTTAGGGAAATTGTGCGACTGGGTTGGCGGGGGTAGCCTATAGCCTGTAGGGACACGTTGGAAAAAAAGGATGGGGGAGTACGCTGATGGTACAGGAATTATGAACCACGTGTTTGGCCACACGTTGACTAGTGTCAAATCCTTTGTTGATGACGTGGTAATGTTCAGATCGACCCCTGCGATACGTACGTGGTGCAGGCTGGGCTCTCTTGCCCATCTCACACCCCGTTCAGACCAATAATTGCCTGAAGGGTTACGAATGAAGGAGCAGTGACGTTACTACATCTCAAAGGCCATTGGATCACGGCCTATTCTCTTTCGGTAAATAGAACACTGGCAGTAGGGGCGTTGCTCTGGGAAGGAAGGAAGGATGTAGAAGAAAGGCAGGAAGGTTACCGTCGCTGGCTAAAGCCTAGTGTGCTCGTCTGCACGCGAGAAAGGGAAAATAGGCAAAGAAGAGAAAGCAAGGAATGAAGAAAAGTTGGAGCAGACAGGTATGACCAGCAATGAAGCACCACACATTCAAGTTCAGTGATTGTCACTGTAGTCTTTCAGTCTATAGTGTCGCCTGCAGGAAGCGTAAGAGTTCCTTAGTCGCCTTCTGAGCTGATGACAGAGAAGGCCAGTGACATAGAATCTTGTCCTTCCGCAAAAGGCCGCCGAGAGTCTAGGTTCCTTAGTGCTGACGACAGCTTCTTTCTTTTAAGCGAGTAGCGTGCGCATTCGCATAAAATGGGGCGTATCGTCTCCGGCGTGCCGCACGTTCAAAAAGAAAGAAAGACAGAACTTCGGTTTCGAATTCCATAAAGAACTAACCCATAGGTTCCACGTTTAGAGAGACCATGAGGACAAAATAGAAGTTTGAAATGGTTTACTCAAGAGCTATTTGTCCCAGTAACAATGATGCAATTTTTAGCTCAAACATAGAACAGTTAAGATAGATACTTAGGGCGTAAAATTAAGCAGGTGTCCCTTACTAGCCCCATTATCGCCCGTCCTTTATGATGACGCGGGTACTTGTTGACATGATTGCGGGCAGCCGGCCAAAGCCTTCGTCAAGAAACACGACTATAGGATGCTTCTATAGGATATAGTGGTGCTTCTAGTTGCGTTTGATCGCACCACTTGAGTGCTGACGTGAAGTTAGCACAGCGATGACGGTGTTTCCAGTATTCCCCCTGTTTCGTCGCTGCTGAAGTTGTTTAGCACAAAATTTGAAAGTTTTTAATATTTCCCCTATTTTTTGGGTGAAAACAACACCTGCCGAGGTCTGAGTAGATTTGAGTGAGCTACCAAAGATTTTTTTTTTTAAAGATAAACAAGGTAGTATTTTGTGTTCGTGGTCCTTTAAGCACTCACTTACGGACCCGCAGTAAAGCCTTTGATAACTGCACGGTTGAAATGAAATTCTATATTATCTCAATGCTGGCCTTTGTTAAAGTGGCCACTAAGACATTTGGTTCATTAAAAAGGATGCTTTGTCGCGCTAACAACGATACCAATTTCATCGCAAGGTTTAAACAAGTTATCTAGACGGTAAAGGGACCCTGCAACACTTTCGATAGGCGCTTTTACTCTTTCCTTCGCGTCTGGAACCACTGCGAAAGCCATAGTTATCGCCAGCACAGAGCGGCACTGCGTGATTTGCTCGTCGCACCAGATACGCCTTCCATTTCTGCTTTGTTTTTGTGGCTTTTTTTGACAGTTGCTATCGAAAAGCTTTCATTGCTGCAACTGCAGGAAAACCGACCAACAGCCCCTACATGGCCTTAGTGACGTAATTCGAGCCGTCGAAGAACGTCAAGACCGGGAAAGTGAAAAAAATCTTTTGAGCGAGTTTACAAGGAATCTGATGGGCATAGATCAGTAATTTTTGGCTGAGGTACTTTTCGAGCACGAGGGTATCGACGGTGAGAGAGGTGGAAATGCGTAGTGATATCATGGTACGTAACTAACTGATCCCTGGCTGACCTGGCACCGTGGTTGGGGACGAGGCTGGCACCGGTACGGATAGTGAATCCTCGTGCTGCGCTGTGCGCTGCCTCATTTGCCCCCAAACCAGTGTGCGCCGGGTTCCAGACGATGTCCGCCAGGGAGGTCGGGGGATTCTGAACGAGAATTTTGGACGCCACGGACGATATGTGCCCGCGGGCGAAGTTCTGGGTGGCCGTTTTCGAATCGGCGATTATAATTGTAGGTGACGGCCGAGTTGTTAGTGCAAGCGTTATTGCCGCCTCCTCTGTATGAAGTGGTGCTAACGGGGACGCTTGTAGAGTTCACAGGGGGATCATTCGGACTATTAAGGACTGCGGGGGCAAAAGCGTCGTGATGGCGGTATTCGGCCGCATCCACGAACACAATGTCAGGTTTGATGGGGAATTTCTTGGTGGGCGCCCGTTGCTCCATTCTTCCTCGGTGTTAGGTGGGGTGCATGTTCTCCAGAAGAGGGCGGACGTGGCCGATGCAATGGCGGATAGGCCGTGGGATGGGGATAGCCGGTTCGGAACAGACTGGGGTCCCGATACCAAGGCGGACCAGTGGACGTGGTTGAGAGGCGACGGAGCTGATTGATATGATGTGCCTCGACCACGTTCTTGGGCAGTATTATGAACCCCGAGGCGCTGAAGTCCGGCAGTGGATGCACTCATAGGAATTTGTAGTGGAGCCTTGTAGGCCTTTCTGGTGAGAAAATTAATTTTGTTCATTTTTGAGTTTGAAACCCCAAGGTATTGGAGGGAATCTGTTATGCGACTAATGATAAGTGCTTGGACAAGCCTGATCTTCTTCGTCTCCTTGAGACCATGGTGGCGTCCCGTAATTCGCAAGGTGAATCCAGTTGTCTGATTGACGAGCGAGCCTAACTGCGAGAACGGAAGCGAAGACCGTCCTTGTTTGGAGAGGGCGCGCAGCCCACACATGCCCGCGAGTGCTTGCATCACATGCATCCTCTCACGCACACGTGCACACACGCACGCACACACACACAGACGCGACGCACAAACAGCCGTAGAGGGTGGCGGAGCCAGATCCGCGTACACCGGGCTTCAAGAAGGTACCCTCACAAGGCCTTCGGCCGCCCTGTCATCTCTCTTGCTCCACCACCCGCTACTTCTTCGGTCTCCTTCACCTTTTCTAACGCTACACCAAGTGCGTCATCACCGGCCATGCGATGAAGGCGAAAAGAACACACGCACACACAATAAACGGAACCTCACCCAGCGGAAATGAGAGCCGCAGAAGAAAGAGAACAAGCACGATATCGCGACGACCGTGTTGCTCTGTTTTTGCAGCTTCAAGGTCCCCGATGCTTTTCGCCCAAGCTTTTTCCTCCTCTTTCCCCCATCACGGGACAGCCTTCTCGCGGCGTCATGACGGCAGCGCACGTGGCGGCGGGGGCGCTCACGGGTGGTGCTCGCCTGCGCGCAGCAGAGCGAGAACTGCGCTGTTCGCACGCCATGTGGCCCTCCTCGTCCGTCGGGCCCAGCTGGGCCACGCTCCAGGGCGGCCCGAAGAAGGCCGCCTGACTCACTTCGTGCGGACCTTATGCGGACCCAAGGCTGGGGACGCGAGGGACGGTGACGTGCACGCTGCGTGCGTGCGGCCGGGGAAATGGTCTGCCCTGCGCTGGTGCCGCTGCTGCTGCTGCTTTACGGAAGCTTCTAAGGCACGCGTTCGTGGCAGTGAACAACCATACGGCTCGAATCGGTACCACACCTGGCTCGGCCGTCGTTCACGCTCTGGCGAATTTCGTATTGGCGAATTGCCACTGGCTGAGTTCTGCCAATCGGGCAAGGCTCTGTCTTTTTCACGCCTACATAACTCTTTTATCACCCCTTTCTTTTCTAATCTTTACACCCCCCTCCTCCCCCTCCCCACCGCACTGGGTTGTATGCAGGTGAGCCCCCAGTTAGGCTCAATAATATCCCCAGTGCACTTCGTTTCCTTTTCACCCGAACTACCTAGAGAGAGAGAGAGAGAGAGAGAGAGAAACAATTATGCTCAACAAGACATGCGGAGATTTGCAGTGGAGCTGCCAAGTGAACTGCCATCAGAAAGGGAGCACAGGTAAAAAAATTCAGGGAAGCTTGCTCTCACGCGCAAGACTTGAATTGCGAAGCTGCGTGAGCATTGCCGGATACATAGTTAAGTTCCAGTATCATTGTTTATTCGCATAGCTGCGGTGCTAGTAGTCGTCGTCATATGCATCCAAGAGGTCTTCGTCTTTTTCGCGGCGAGTGGTGGAGGCAGATTCATCCTCAGCATTGTAGAATTCCACCAGCTCTTCGTCATCGACTCGAGGCAGCGGTGGCGGGATCCGCAAGTCGCCTACAGAAGGATTGGCCCACTCGTAGCCAAGTCTGCAATTATCCATAACGGCTTCTATAGAATGCGACGGCCGCGGTGACCTCTCCCAAGCAGAGTGTCCTTACACCTTTAGCGTTAGCGCCGGAATTCTTTTTTTTTTTTTTTTTTACATGCACGGTAGCCCTTGACGATAGCGCTAGATTTTTCCTTTTTCTTTTTCTTGGTAAAGCCACTGCGCGTGACGGAAACGCTAGGCAGTCACTGCGGGGCACGCGCTCACGAGCGTTCGCATTTTCTTGGTATTTTTTCCTGCAACGGCTAACTTAGGGCTTGTACAACAGCTCCGCTGTTAATTATATATAAAAAAAAATGGCAGCTGCATTCCCCTTACTTTGAAAGTCGATCCGCTGCGTCGCAAGTTGATCTAAGCAGAATGTACTTGTATGCGGTGATCATAACTATCTAAATATACCGTGCCATGACCAGCGCAAACGTACCGTTGTTGTTCGAAAGTAGAACACTGAAGACGAATGCCCGCCCAGGGGATTCACCAACAACTTTAGTGGGAAGCGGAATCAACGTGTAAGAGCATTTCGAACGAAAAGCCTGCCTCAAGTGTCGGCAAATTTTAGCCGCTGTGTGCGCAAAAACTCCCCGGATACGATCTCCAGCTGTCGCTAGAGTTCCCATCCAGCGCTGAGCTTGGCGTTTTTCCTTGTACTCGCACGCTTGCACGCAGGCAAGGTTTCCCCGTGCTTTGATTGCCGGCGCGCCGTCAAGCGTCCGTGCAGGCTGGTGCGAGCACGTGCGTGCCAGCAACATTTGAGGCTGCGTCTAGAGTGCCGTCCGATGGTACAATAAGCAGTCGACTAAAGTGACGTCCAGTGGAGGCTCGCAAGGAAACTTATAGTTCATCTCACAAGCTAGGTGCAGCACTGTGTAGGCTACATTGTTGTCAACACTGCGCCCACTGACAGCGCCTATCTCGCCGTGAAGGCGGTCCTGAAAGGACACTCCCTTCTCCCCTCTCGGCAAGTGGCACCGCACGGCCCCGGCGCCTTTTGTCGCTTCCTTCGCGGTGAGTTAGGCGCCCTGAGTGGGACAACAATGTAGCCTCCACAGTGCTGCAGCTAGGTTGTGAGAACCTAACCTACCGTAACCGTAATCGAACCTAACCCCTAACGAACACATAGCAGTGATTAAAACACCGGAACTTGGAAGATAGCCTAAGCCATCACGCTTGTAACTGAAACTCAAACTATGAAAGTAACACACGAAAGGCAAGCGTCGGACAAGAACCACCTCACTTCCAACACTGCCTTAAAAATTCGAATGCCGTCGGACGGCACTGCAGCACTGTCCTTAGCGCTGAGCTGGGGCGCCGTCGAACTGTACTCTAGACGCTACTAACACTTTATGAAAACGAGAGGCCAGAAGACCCTGAGGTGAAGTAGGGAGATGGTGGGAAGGACTTCCCTCTTGCCTCTTTTAAGCATTTCCCTGTGGATTCAAACGGGACACCCGTCTGTCTGTCTGTCTGTCTGTCTGTCTGTCTGTCTGTCTGTCTGTCTGTCTGTGGTGCTTGATGTGTCGCACGTTCGCCGCACATGAAAATGCTATCATTAAGCGGAGCTAGCGCCTTCATACTTTGAGAGCCGACTCCTCATGTTTCCGCAGATGAAATGTCTCCTCAACAATGCTTTTGTGTACAGTAGCGAAGAAGCCGTCTTTACAGGAGCGTGGTGTTATAGCGTTTGTGTGGATACAGGGGGTTTTGTGGCGGTGTTTAATACAAGGGACCTTCATACTTTCATGTAAGACCTCGCATATTGCCCCCGTTCCCCCCCTCTTCTCTCCCCCCCCCCCCCCAATGTGTGTTCCTAGCAATGCATTCGGGTATAGTACCCGCCGTGGTGGCTCAGTGGCTATGCTGAGCCCAAGGAAGCGGGTTCGATTCCCGCCCGCGGCGTCCGTTTTTGTGATGGAGGCATAAAGCGAAAAGGCCCGTATGTTCAAAACTTCGGCGCACGCTTAAGATTCCCAGGTGGTCAAAATTAATCCGGAGCCCGCCACTACGGCGCGCCTCATCGCCTGTGAAGCGCCGGTGCGTCAAACCTCCACAATCAATCAATCATTAGGGCATAGTAGTGGGGCCGACTTTATTGAGGCTCTGTATATACAAACGCAAGCATTTTATTGGACAAGTCCCACTGTATATATACTTTTTTTTTTCGTTGGTGGGGCGAAGAGCGTAGACGCCGAGTCCCAGCTTGCAGGCTGCACGGCGAGCACACCGACGGAAAATCCCCCGCCATGTACGCGGGGAGAAATATTGGGTTAATATCAAACGGTATGTTCAGCCGCAAAACAATGAGGGTCAGCTTATCTGCACACCCCTGCACGTATGTCCCTTTGCGCAGGATCAAACCGGTACGATCAGCGAGAATAACAACCGCTCTCTCTTCCCTCTTTCGTTCTCAGCGCCAGGAAGAAAAAAAAAAAAAAAAAACCCGCAGGGACGATACATAAACCAAGAGGAGATAAAGTCAAGTTGCCCACATGATAGCGCCTTCCCACATCCCGTACGGTCATCTAAAAGCACCCGCCAGAAATCCCAGTCACGCCATGCGTGACATTCGCGTCGCTAGCAGAAGCATTGCGACACCAACGTCCGCGCGGTGCTCGCCGTTGCAGCAACAGCAGGCGGCCCTCGCTCCCGGCTTGCCTCCTTTCTCTTGTGTCCGGCGGGCCTCCGCCATACACCCGTGCTCCCCCGTCTCAACGCGATAAGGGCGAGAGGCGGTGGTGCGTAAGGGAAGGACGCCTGGATTGCGTCACAATAGCTATACGTTACCGAGGTGACGGAAGCAATGAAGCTCCAGAAGAGAGAAAACAAGACGCTGGCGATGCTGGGGGCGCCCGAGAGAAAATTGAAGGTGATGCTGCAACGGGCGGGAATTACGTGTTTACGTATGCGACGAAGCTGCGTTAATGCGATCTACCTTGGTTTGACAGTACAAGGAATCGGATCTGTACTCCTCCTCCTCCTCCTCCTCCTCCGCATTATTAGTATTTGTTTGTCATTACTGTTATTGTCATAGTCGTCGTCGTCATCCTCATCATCATATTCCTCCTGAGGATGACTATCATCATAGTCATCCTCATATTCATCATCATATTCGTCGTCCTGAAACAGCAGCAGCCTGCTTCAGGACGACGGTCTCTGCTATAGACTCCCACACAAAATGTCTAAATAGGACTTCGAAGATCATGTTGGACAAGAAAATAATTTGTTCTAGGGAATTCCGGAATAGGCTACTTATATTAAAGCCATAACCAGACCGAGTTAAATATTGCGAACCCGACTAGCGATTATGCATTCGTCTCTCTCTACAAACTTGGAGCTGCTTGCTATTCGTTTCATTTTACACAACGCTCACAAGGATTACTGCATTTTCTTCCTCTACAAAATAACGTCGATCCATGCTTCGGGACCTTGTACGTCGGCCCTCTAAGCAGCTGCTAGCGACAATGAGGCCATTCATCGAAAACCGTGAAACCCGCGATAGAGGCTCTCGAGCCACTACATAGGGCTCGCCTGGAAAAAACCCGAGCGCCCATCCATGGCTTCGCACCGCGAGTTGGTAAAGCGCTCCCTCCCTCCACGCGGGCGTGGGGCGAGGAGGGTGTTTAATAATTCCGCACTCCACCGTGCGCAGCGCCACACAGGCGAACCAAGGTTGAGTCAGGCAGCCAGCGTTCGTGACGTCAGCCGGCGCGCTTAGCGTCACTGCGACGACGCTTCGTGACGTCGCCGCTCGACGTCCCCGTGGTGTGCGCGATCGTTAGCGCCGCGCCCTGAAGGATTCCCGGGCGCTGGCCGAAAGAGACCACGTGCTGTAACGTGCCCCAGCAGTTAGAGGAAAGGGAGAGGGAATGTCAAAAGAGAAAGGCGCGTCTCGTGTGAGGGTCGTCTCGTCTCGTTTCGCTCGTGTTTCTATTAGGTTAGCCCGTTCTTTACGGCAGTCTCAAGGCCGAACGGCTCGGCGATCTCTTAGGTGTGGGTTTTGAAAGCACCCGTGCGGGGAGAAGTTTCCAGAAGCGCGTAGGTGACGCAGCTAACGGCCGACCGCAGTAGTCGCGGACAAGTAAACAAGGTGATATCATGAGACCTTGTGCTTTGACTTTACGACCGCGTGACGAAAAACTGTGCTCTACATTTCCCCGCAGTAAAGAGCCGACTACTTTGCACGCTGAGACGTTCGCTTCAGGCGGAGGGGCAAGGAGCTCGATGTGTAGTAGGGCAACGTTATACTAAGAAAAGCTCGGGAGTTGTCCGTTCTTTTTTCAGTGGTGTTTTGAGTGCACTAACCTACAGTAGACCATAGACGCGCCGAGAAAAATTGTTCAGCTAAGCTCGTTAATTTATAAAATGTATACAGTTGTCACGAAATTATCAACATCCCAGACTCTGAAAGGGGGGCTGGATCAAGGAGGCACTGAAACCGTAATCAATTCCATGTCTATATTTGAATTCGCCGCAGGTGGAAGAAACGTCCCTTACCTGAAGTTTGTAGTATGTGAAATATATTATGCAAGAACGGACATCGTTATGAACTGTCTAAATAGACAGTTTATAAGACTGTTCATAGGACAGCAGCTCAAGATAACTCCTAAACACTTCACGAGACCGCGGTTCGTAAGGTTGCTTATGAAACGGTTCTGGAGACATTGGTTCATTGTTAGGGTTGTTCGTTTTCGGGTAAAGCCTGATTTTACCCTATTTTACCCACCTAACACGCTTCAAGAGAATCGTGTTCAACCAGAGTTCTCCCGGAAAGGACCTTTTCGAAGTAGCGCTCTGCCCAATCATGCGCTGACGGTCCGCCGTTCTCAACCACAACTTGCTCGAAGTAAGCCCCACAAACATAGCTTTCGAATTGATTGAATATTGGCATGGGTGTACCGATCGCTACCCCAGACTAGCAAATGCTGCACTGACGTTGTTGTGCCTAGATAATGGAAGCTGTGATGTCCGTAGAACTTCCTCCCAGCTGAGGTACGTTCAACGACCGGACTGGACTCGAATGGATACAGACATTTTGCGCATGCAGACGATAATGAACGTAAACTAGGATGTGTACAAAATCGATGACCAGCATTTTGTGAATAAAATGCATCATTTATTAGAAGTTATCGATGCTCTTTACTGTCGTCATTACTGATCATTTTCCAAACAAATGACAAATTTCGTAGAGCATTTGCTTGAAAATCCTGATATCCCCCCGATCACTAGCTTGAAACAAACACCAATTATAACACGTTAGAGTTACGAAGGTCGTGATACCTATTGATAAAATAAACGGAGTGTATTGAATGACTCTGGTGTTCGTACATAGGTAGATTTAACCCGAAAAATACCGAATTTCGGAATGATTTTACAAGGAACCAAATTTCTTCCCGATTATTTGTTTGAGAAATAGCCCCCGATTTTTACCCGTCCCCCCTTCCCCCCCACCCCCTTCCGATTTAAAAAAAAAGGATATAAAACCCGAACCAACCAACCCTATTCCGAAAGGAGCTCCTAAAGCGGCTCAATACTTCACATTACAACAAAAGAGACAGAACGCATACTGTGACGGAGTACTACCATGCATATTAGACGAAGGGAATATGCTAAAGGAAGATGTGTGAATGAACCCGCATGTACAAACGGCAGTCTCTTGTACAATATACTTTTTTGAGAGGTATCAACAGAGGTACGTAGTGTTAAAAATTCAGGTGAATAGGGTTAACGGAATTACTGTAAAGTCCCATGTAACCTTGACTAGCCCTCAGAGGAGACTGGTGACTTACCCAAAAGCCACAGGTACTTTATAAGATTTAGGTGCGGGAAATGGTGTGTTTATTCTTTTTCTCTCTCTCTCCCTCTCTCTCTCTTAGAGCCGTCGTCATCTCCGTTTCCGAGGTTGCTTTTTTTTCTTTCTATATTTAAACAACCCCTCCGTTCAAACTATATTTTGCCATCGCCTGCTTGATTGATGAATGAATCTATCAAATAATTTATTAGAACAGAAGAGGTCCAGGCGTTCAGTACGGCAGTTGAAGAATCGAGATTGCGAGAATATACGAGCTTCGCTAATTCAAGCGCCTTTTTTTTTTATGACGTTGGGATTTGAATAGACGTTTGAGAGAACGACGGCAAGGAGAAGAAGCCGTCAAGGGAATGATTGCGGTAGTGGGACGGAACGAGCGGGCCGTATGAGCTCCGACAAGGGGAACCGAGGGAAACAAGACTCCCAAGATTAGGCCGCCATATCGCCCTCTGATTCCCGTTTTATCGCCGTCGTTGTTGTTGCGCGATCGCTGCCTTTTGTTCCGCGAAGGAAAACATGGAAGCTGCGCTGTCGAGCGGAAACCTGACTCGTGTGTGGCGCGAACCCACCCGCGACGTTGCCAGGAAATGCGAAGCCTTCCACGCGAGGCGAGAAAGTCACGCGCGTCTCGTGACGTCACAGCGCGTGTGGGCAGGCCGCCTTTATCCAGTTCTGCAGCCTCCTTTACGCGGCACTGATGTTCTCATTATCGCGGCAACCCGCTCGCCAGAAACCAGCGGCATAGGCGGAGGAGTCGTACCATGTGCCTGGAACAGTCGCGTTGAGCTAGTACAGACAAAATACGTGAGAGAATACGTGACAAAAGCCAGGGGACGTTATTCTTGAGTTTCAAAAAACGCACTGGCTTTGTGCCGTCTATTCGACGGACCTGAACGCACAAACTCTAGCCGTCCAGCAGCTCGAGGCTGCTCTCGCCAGGCAGAAGCGGAGCGAGTCGCAGACGGGGGGGAAAGGGACGAACTCCCGAGTACCTTTCGCGCACCGATCACGCCGACACCGGCGGGGCCCAGTCCCGAGGACGTCGTGAACGTGGGTGGGATGTGGAGGCTCTGCGCATCCCGACCTCCCACTCCCTGCTGGCCTCAAATAAAGTCTTTCTCTCTCTCTCTCTCTCTCTGTTAGTCAAGATGCCATCCGCATAGGTGGCGAAACGTCTTACGTTTTGTTTGAAACATTGTTGAGTAAAGCAAGTGTGTTTTCTGAAACTCAAGGACAGACAAAATGCGCTCTGAAATACATAGTCAGGCTCACTTTTAACGAGCTTGACGGTTCAGTGTCATTTGTTGCCATAACTGTCGTACACCACAAGTAGGTTCTCATTGCTCCAACCCATACGGTCGCGTAAGGGTGGGTCGTCTTGTTTCCTAATAAGCGAGCATCCTCAGCACTGGCTGCGTCTGTGCCTGAAGCTATATATATACTTGTTCATCTTTACGTGGTTCCGATTGTCTCTCATGCGGGGCGGTTCATTGGCAGCTGAGCGTGTATTGAACAGTACACGCCCGGTGCGATTTTTGGAAATTCTGCCTGATTGAAAGCTTGAAGTTCAAAGTTTCAAGTTCAGAGTTTACTGAAGTTCAAAGTTTAGAAGAAAGACTTGAAGTATACTGGCTCGCACTCAGTCTGGACGTTATGCGGCTCACATATAAACGTGACACTCACTGTCCAGTATCTTTCTTCGTTGCTTCCCTCAGAATTACAGTTTTCGAAACCTGGGTTGGAACTAACGGCATTGTTCCCAATGCGGAGACTCCTTTGCGATCCGATCAATCAATGGCGCAGTATATAATAACGCGCCATAAATTGATCATTTGTTTCAGGTAATAATTGGCTCAGTACCTGCTATAAACCGCATTAAATTTCACGTGTTCGACGATTTGGTCGAGGCACGCGGCCCTTGTAGCGGCGGCTGAGTGTAGCGCTTTATGCTCTTTCCCTGGACCGTCTGCTGCAGCTGCAGCTGCGGCCGAACATCCGGAAATGAAAAGGTGGACGATATCTTTGCGACGTTTCTTTCATCGCCGATCCCCGCCCGACAGGTACGGCATGTCGCAACTTCAATCGCCGAGGCCGCCGAAACGACACCGGAGCCTGGGAAGACCAGCAGCTGCGAATGAAGATGTACGCAGACTCAGTCTGCCTTCGTATGTTATTCGAGCGGTGTCGGGGACCCATTTGTCTTCGCCGTCGAAGAGGTGCCGCCGCCAACGTCGGGACGGCGCAGCGCGGAATGATTCGGCAGCCTCGCAGAGGCCAGAACTTTCTCGATCGCATGAGAAGAGTCGCTCGAGCGCCCCTCCCGAGAGACTTGCGCAATGGCAGCCGGCGACGAGGATAAACGCCCACAGCCGTCGCTGCTTTTCCATCTGCCCCCGTGCGCTGGCGTGCCGGATAGGGCGCGCCGGCGTTTCCCACATTGACAACGCTGCAGGCAGCAGCGAGGAGCCATTGTCGATTCTCTTGTCGACCTGCGAGATCTCGGGGAACGAGAAAAAAAAAAAAGATATCCGAGGCGGCTTGGTCGACGGCGTCGTAAACACGACGCCGAGGGGCGCGACACTGAGCACGTCTGCGCCAGGTGGGTATTGTTTGCGGCGCGTGACCTGAGTGGATGGAGGAATAATTGTTAGCGGGCGGGCAAAATTGTTGCGACCAATCTCAACAGCGTTTACAACCGCGTATAAAATTTTTCGTGTAACGTATTCTCCAACGAAAGTACGATGCGCGCTGCGGGTTAAGTATACCTCTGTGCATCATGTGCCCGAAACCTGGTGCACAAGGCTGTTCTTGTAATTCCTCTTCGCCACAGATGCGTCTCCTGCAGGCGGGCATCGAACCCGCCGCATCGTACGCACCGCTGTTGCTTGCAGTATAGGGGCATAATTCACGTGAGCTTGGGAATGAAGTGACTCCTCGAATTTGCAGGACGTCACTTGTGAAGCAGTCTTGATGGACAAGATTACTCGAATGTAGTCTTGTTTATAAGAATGTAAGTGACATTTCAGAACTACGTTTGGCAGTTATTCGAGTTGGTACGGTGCTTAGGACAGAAGAAAGGGGTAAAAAATCGATGGTTGAAAGTGGTCTCGCCAAAACAATGAAAAACTCCTTGCAAAACTCCACAAACCTTCTAAGAACTGACAGTCTATGTATTCTTTTTCTGTGTTCCGTCTTGCGCGCTATTCATTCCTCAGACTAAACATTTATAAAACTGAAGATCTGCACATTTATAAAACCGAATATCAATGAAAATCATGTGTATCAGCTTTAAAAAGCGATCAGGTACCGCTCAGGGGATAATCAAAGCCTTGGCATACGCCTTAAGTGAGCTTTGGACGCTAGCATACGAACTCAGGATTATACATAACGCCGCAAATCTTTTTCGTTGTGTCACAGCATATTAAAAGAGGGAAAAAGTTACATACACAAAAGTTAACATGCACGTACAAAGAACTTACCACAATACACTTACGTCTTTCCTGCGGTTAGTGGCACTAGCGACGGCGCATAAATTTCAACGTGTGATTTACAAGCGTAGCCGTGTTGCAATAGAATACAAAACATCCGAATATGGAGTTGATTGATTGATTGATTGATTGATTGATTGATTGATTGATTGATTGATTGATTGATTGATTGATTGATTGATTGATTGATTGTGGGGTTTAACGCGCGGGCACGTGATTAATTTTGACCACCAGGGTATGTTCAATGTGAGCCTAAATCTAGACACAGGGGCGTTTTCGCTTTTCGCCTCCATTATAAAAACAGTAATCGCAGCCAGTATCGAACCCGCAACCTTAAGCACAATGCCATAGCCACTTAGCCACCGCGGCGGGTCGAATGTGGAGTCAATCATGTGTCTTCAATAGCTCGAAAGCTAGCAAAAGACGGTGCCAGAAAGACAACTCGGTGGGCCCGAGCTAAACTGGTACCGGCCATAATTATTTTATGACGTTTTAAAAGCAAATGTCAATTCCTATACACAGTGAGGTATTATTTTTTTCTAGATATGGTCGGTGAAGGTGTGGAGTCAGCTAAATGTGGAGCATGGCATATCATGTTGGTATAGTGACTGAGCGCATCATCGAACCAGTATGTTTTCGTTTTTGTTTCTTTTTTCGCAGTTCTTGTTTTACTGTCTCGTGCTGCTGCGGGGGTTCAACATGGACGAAAGAAAAGCACGAGCTAACTAAGCGCCTTATCCAACTTTTATTCTGGTGAATGCGCGTTATCGCAGGTTTTCCCAACGCTTTCTCCCGCGCACTAAATCTGCTCTGCGTCACGGCGAACATACATCCCCCCCCCCCCCCCCCCCCCTTTATCTCATTCTCTCTTTCTTGGCGCACCTTGGTGCAGTTGGCATCATCCACCACGAACGGAGTCGCGTGTACACCAGGGGTGCGGCCCATGCGCGGGGCGCCTCGCCGACGGAAGACATGGAAATTGAGGGGCACGCTGCTGCCGATAGCGCGTGACGGTTCTTGGAAGAGTTGCCGACTGCCAGCGAGCTGCGCTGGCGCCGCCGGCGGCGGATGGGACGCGGTCGGGACCCCAGCAAACAAAGCGACGCAGCAGAGTGGACCAGGGCGGGAGGAAATCAAAGCGAAGGGTGCGAGGAAGCAGCGATCCGACCTCCCGGAACTCGCGGTCGCCGGCTCGACATCTGCCGACCGGAAGTGGGGCAGAAGCCGCCCAGGAACGAGTTGCTTCCGCTGACGCAGCGCCATCTGGTGGGGCAGCTGCTCTAGCCGCAGCCTTTTTCCAGGGACCGCAGTTACGCCGTGCGCGCTCACTTCCGAGAAATCCTCGCAACTGTCCGGCCGTTTCAGCCAGTGTTTGTCAGCCGACCGCCGTGTTGTTGGACGGACTTCGTCAGTTCGAGTTGGTGTTAGATTTGCTGGCTGGTGTAGGTGTATATCCTATAACCAACTATAGCAAAAGACGAAGGGACTCGAAAAGAGGGATAAATTCCTGCTTTGCCTCGTTGTATTTGTGATGCGCATATTCCCATTTTACGGCCTTGTAAAATCGTTTTACAGTATGTTAATTTTAAGTATCCGCCAAGCTTCTACTGCGCACTATTGAACGCAGCATGCGGGTGTGTGTATCTGTGCTTTCTTTTTTTTTTTTTTCTCCGTCTTTGTGCCACATCCATGTTTACTGTTGTTCATCACTGACGCACGCCGTGCGTTCAGAATGGTAAACAATGACGCGAACACCAGAGCCAAGCATGCCGCCGAATTCTTTGCTGGCTGAATACAGATGCCCTTGTTATTGTCACCGTTCGCAAAGCTCACAGCAACTCCGACACGGTTCACTTGCGGCTCGTCAGGAGATTAAACCTTTCCCAGGGAGGATTTTGCCCCTAGTGTAGTTTGCGAAAATGACCCTGTTCCTCGCGGTTTTCATGTTCGAATACCTCGCTACATTGTATAGTTAAATTGGCAATAACGAAAGAAACGAGAAGAAGAAAACAATGCCGACTTCTGTTGGTCAATAACATGTTTTCAAAAATGCTTCTTGGAAAAGCTTCTTCTTTTTTTCAGTAGCATGCTTTTCAGCAGCTTTTGAGTGAACAATGCGGTGGTCATGCAAACAGCCTCGGAAGACAGTGAGAAGCTCTTACCAGACCCACAGGCGCCGATATGCATTCAGAGTTTATAACTGGAACACATTTGGATGCTTAGCACTGAAGACGCCAAGACAGCCCAGGAAGAAGATAGCGGGAGATACCTTTACAAAAGTTAAAGAAAACAGCAACCATCTAAACTGATCCGAGCAATCCGATATAAACTGATCAAAACGTTTAGGCCGAAATCATTACCCGCGTTCCAATCACGGGATGTTACAGGTCAGTGAAAAAGCGAATCAAGTCAGTGGAAAGATGCGTCTCCCACGAAGACAAATAGCAGCAGCAAAAAAAAAAAAAAAAGAACAGGTTTAATCTCTTACAAACCCAATACTGATCCCCCTCTTCGATATAAAATGCCTTGCTATTTTGAATACGCGCCATAACCTCCGGCGTTATCGAGAGTTTTTTTACCTATAAGTGCTCACGTGTGCAGAGTGACGCAACAAAGAAAACGTTCCGGTTTTGTGACGCTCCGGCGAGCGGCTTACGTCGAAAGACAAAGCTCCGACCCCCTGCAGCATCGAGCTTGCGACAGTTTCAACTAAAGAAACAATATTGCAACGGTTTCCCAACCCCAGAACCTTGACCTCTGCGATTTATTGTTATTTCTTAGGCTGAAAACGAACCGCAAGGAATACCATTTTCAAGATATGAAGGGCATAAACAGAAAACAATGCAAACCTTTCAGGGTGTTGCTTTGCAAGATACCTTTCTTGAACGATAAAAAGTGTTCTGACAATTGGACAGTGCGTGCGTGTGCGTGTGCGTGTGCGTGTGCGTGCGTGCGTGCGTGCGTGCGTGCGTGCGTGCGTGCGTGCGTGCGTGCGTGCGTGTGTGTGTGTGTGTGTGTGTGTGTGTGTGTGTGTGTGTGTGTGTGTGTGTGTGTGTGTGTGTGTGTGTGTGTGTGTGTGTGTGTGTGTGTGTGTGTGTGTGTGTGTGTGTGTGTGTGTGTGTGTGTGTGTGTGTGTGTGTGTGTGTGTGTGTGTGTGTGTGTGTGTGTGTGTGTGTGTGTGTGTGTGTGTGTGTGTGTGTGTGTGTGTGTGTGTGTGTGTGTGTGTGTGTGTGTGTGTGTGTGTGTGTGTGTGTGTGTGTGTGTGTGTGTGTGTGTGTGTGTGTGTGTGTGTGTGTGTGTGTGTGTGTGTGTGTGTGTGTGTGTGTGTGTGTGTGTGTGTGTGTGTGTGTGTGTGTGTGTGTGTGTGTGTGTGTGTGTGTGTGTGTGTGTGTGTGTGTGTGTGTGTGTGTGTGTGTGTGTGTGTGTGTGTGTGTGTGTGTGTGTGTGTGTGTGTGTGTGTGTGTGTGTGTGTGTGTGTGTGTGTGTGTGTGTGTGTGTGTGTGTGTGTGTGTGTGTGTGTGTGTGTGTGTGTGTGTGTGTGTGTGTGTGTGTGTGTGTGTGTGTGTGTGTGTGTGTGTGTGTGTGTGTGTGTGTGTGTGTGTGTGTGTGTGTGTGTGTGTGTGTGTGTGTGTGTGTGTGTGTGTGTGTGTGTGTGTGTGTGTGTGTGTGTGTGTGTGTGTGTGTGTGTGTGTGTGTGTGTGTGTGTGTGTGTGTGTGTGTGTGTGTGTGTGTGTGTGTGTGTGTGTGTGTGTGTGTGTGTGTGTGTGTGTGTGTGTGTGTGTGTGTGTGTGTGTGTGTGTGTGTGTGTGTGTGTGTGTGTGTGTGTGTGTGTGTGTGTGTGTGTGTGTGTGTGTGTGTGTGTGTGTGTGTGTGTGTGTGTGTGTGTGTGTGTGTGTGTGTGTGTGTGTGTGTGTGTGTGTGTGTGTGTGTGTGTGTGTGTGTGTGTGTGTGTGTGTGTGTGTGTGTGTGTGTGTGTGTGTGTGTGTGTGTGTGTGTGTGTGTGTGTGTGTGTGTGTGTGTGTGTGTGTGTGTGTGTGTGTGTGTGTGTGTGTGTGTGTGTGTGTGTGTGTGTGTGTGTGTGTGTGTGTGTGTGTGTGTGTGTGTGTGTGTGTGTGTGTGTGTGTGTGTGTGTGTGTGTGTGTGTGTGTGTGTGTGTGTGTGTGTGTGTGTGTGTGTGTGTGTGTGTGTGTGTGTGTGTGTGTGTGTGTGTGTGTGTGTGTGTGTGTGTGTGTGTGTGTGTGTGTGTGTGTGTGTGTGTGTGTGTGTGTGTGTGTGTGTGTGTGTGTGTGTGTGTGTGTGTGTGTGTGTGTGTGTGTGTGTGTGTGTGTGTGTGTGTGTGTGTGTGTGTGTGTGTGTGTGTGTGTGTGTGTGTGTGTGTGTGTGTGTGTGTGTGTGTGTGTGTGTGTGTGTGTGTGTGTGTGTGTGTGTGTGTGTGTGTGTGTGTGTGTGTGTGTGTGTGTGTGTGTGTGTGTGTGTGTGTGTGTGTGTGTGTGTGTGTGTGTGTGTGTGTGTGTGTGTGTGTGTGTGTGTGTGTGTGTGTGTGTGTGTGTGTGTGTGTGTGTGTGTGTGTGTGTGTGTGTGTGTGTGTGTGTGTGTGTGTGTGTGTGTGTGTGTGTGTGTGTGTGTGTGTGTGTGTGTGTGTGTGTGTGTGTGTGTGTGTGTGTGTGTGTGTGTGTGTGTGTGTGTGTGTGTGTGTGTGTGTGTGTGTGTGTGTGTGTGTGTGTGTGTGTGTGTGTGTGTGTGTGTGTGTGTGTGTGTGTGTGTGTGTGTGTGTGTGTGTGTGTGTGTGTGTGTGTGTGTGTGTGTGTGTGTGTGTGTGTGTGTGTGTGTGTGTGTGTGTGTGTGTGTGTGTGTGTGTGTGTGTGTGTGTGTGTGTGTGTGTGTGTGTGTGTGTGTGTGTGTGTGTGTGTGTGTGTGTGTGTGTGTGTGTGTGTGTGTGTGTGTGTGTGTGTGTGTGTGTGTGTGTGTGTGTGTGTGTGTGTGTGTGTGTGTGTGTGTGTGTGTGTGTGTGTGTGTAAGCTGGTCGTCCTGTAAGCTGGTGTGGGTCCTGGTCGTCTGGGAGCCTTCCCACGCAATTGAAGACAGCTGAAGTGCGTTTCATCCCCAAGCCAGGCAAATTCCCACATATCGACAACCTCAGACCGATTTCACTCAACCCCGGTATTGAAAAAGTACAAAGAAAGAGCGCATTATCCTCGAGAGACTCCTGCAGTACTTAGAAGATACGGGATAGATGCCGGACTCCATGTATGGATTTCGTCAACACCTCAGAACCCAGGCCACCGGATTCACCCAGCGCCTGTAGTCAGCAGTCTGCTGTCCGCGCCATTGCTGCTGCTTCGCTTAGCTTTACGTTGAGGCTCCACGCTTTTTTTTCCTAGCTTACCCATCTCTTTTATCACCCCCTTTCTCCTCTCTAATCTTTCATCCCCATCCCCCCCGCACTGGGTTGTATGCAGGTATCCCCAGTCTACTTCCTGTCTTTTTCAACCGAATCACCTACTTACCTACCTCAGCACCCAAGACGTGCTCCTTCAACTGAAGAAGAATAATTGCACCAGCCACCGGTCACTCTCTTCGAGCCACCCTTGCCCTGTATCTTAAAAGGGCATTTGATAATGTTACCCACGCGGCGATTCTTGGTCGGCTAATCAGATTGGCTTCGGAGAGCGAACCTACAGCTACACCGCCGATTTTCTCACAGATCGTCGAGCATATCCTAAAACAACAGGGTACCTTACCTTTGAACCAACCCAACTCGGCAGTCACGGCACGCCTCAGGGATCTGTATTGTCTCCCTCCTGTTTAACATCGCATTCCGAATGGCCTTCATGCTTCCCTAGAGCAGATACCCAGCCTTCGACACGCCATTTATTCGGATGATATCACACCTGTGGACGGGCACCGATTCTCTCGGGGGCATTCAAGGAACTCTCCAACGTGCTGCGGACACAGTGAACGCGTATGCCCAAGCCAATGGCCTCCGCTGTTCTCCTCAAAAGTCAGAATTATCCAGTCGTAACCACAGCCTCAACTCTGACCCTGACAAAATCTCGTTTACCCTCGACGGACACACTATTCAACCGGCGCGAGTCCTGAAGATACAGGGTCTTACTATCCAAGCCACTAGAAATGACCAAAGCATTTGTAACCTCTGTAAAGTGACTGATATACATGATAGACTGAGGCGTATACATTGGCCAACGCTTGCCGAGGGATTTTAAAGCGAAGCTTTAGTGTTCTCTCTGATGGCGTCTTTAACGCGAAAACGCCATGTGAAGTGAAAGAAAAAAAACGCTTCCCTCCGGAATCCAACTTGGGTTCCTCGCGTTATGGAGCCGGCGTCTTTCCGATTGCCCCATTTCGATATGGAGGTCGAAACTCAGTCCAAACAGACGGCACCCGAAGAATCCGTCACGAGAGAGCTTCGCGTTCAATTATCGTCGTCGTTAGACGGAGGGTTGCAAGATTTTTTATGGTGGTGTATTTGCCAATTCTTCTTCACAATTTTTCGTTCCATGGGAATCTCTAAACTTTCCCAATGTGACCAGCATAGAACTATAAGCGCGCATACTCGCAGATGCTGAATACAGAGACCACTGGCGCCGAATGTGCGATTGTCGTGGGTGCAACTACAAGTGACGGAATGTATAATCTTAGCAGTCGAATCCCCCCTAGAAAATCCGGAGCAGACATTGACAACTTCACGTGTATAGGCTCTTTGCGTGACTGAGGCAAGAACTGGGCATGCCAGTGGACATCTTCGACGACCTGAAGGTTGACATTGCGAAACACGACGAGGACTGACTCCTAACTTTTGTCTTGGACAACTCTGGACTCGAATGCTACGACCCCAGTTAACCCACCACATGGTGTACATAGTGTTTGGTCATGGTCACGAGGCGATTGACACTACCATTACTTTAAAGCAATCAAGTATTACAAGATAACAAAACATGCTGAGCGAGTTGGTTCATTGCTGTAGTGGAAAGGCGAATAGGGCGGTAAACGGATGTAGACGGAGACACAAAAGGCATACATAGGCGCCAGTGGAATATGTCTGTATACATAAAGACATATGCTGACGCGTGTATAAGTCTTTTGCGTCTGCCTTCGACTTCGTCCTTTTAGCGCCCTGCGGCATCTTTTTAATGCAGGAAAAATTATTGCATGCCCCCATCAGAAGGTGTATTGGCTTTGCAACAGCTTCGCTAGACATCCACTTCTTAGAGACCCGAATGACGCATAATGTTCTTATGGCTGTCCTTGTGATTCGAACTGCCGTCGCTACCAGCGTCCCCACAACCGTACTTTTGCCATGTGGAGCTTTGAAGGAGGTCCGTAGTTGGAATAAGATGCCTCGCTTACGAACACAGCCATTACGAACGCCGACATTCAGGCCTGACTGACCCGGACCTTTCTTCGCTTTTGTTTATCTGGAGGGGCTGTAAAGGGAATACAAGTGTCTCGTCCGTACTGGAGAACGCCAACGAGGACTGATATTTATACGTGGGCATTGTTCCGGGACTATATACCCAGAAGGGGTCCACACTTCTATTGTTCCCGAGCTTCGAAGAACTTCGCACTGCATCGGCGCATCAGCATACGTGCGCTATGTACATGATCACAAACATCTGGCCTTTATAACGGTGGAAATAAAGATTCACTGCCCTACGATTAAACCTACTGGGGCCAAATGCGAGAGCATTTCTCGGTTGGCAGTCAATTATGGGTGAAAATTTGGGCACTCGCGATCGAAATGTTTGATTGCGCTGATTGTGCAGCGGCTTGAGTGTTTCGAAGTGACCCGACGGGAATCGCTTGCCTTTCTCGGTCAAATGCAGCGGCAGCTCCACATGATTTTCCGCTGCTTGCTTGAGATGTTACCGTCTACAATCGGCTGCATTTCGTCGGATAGCTTATCTTTTGCACTATAACAGCTATATCGTCCCAGCCAGGCATCGAGCAGAGCAGACGAGCGCGTTAGGTCGACGAACAATAAAGTGCATTACTGTGTCTAGAAAGCTCAGTTGAGAACGACAAGTGGTTATACTACACCGGAATTCTGTCGGCGAGTGTGGGGGGATCAGTTCTCTCCAAAGAAACTGAGCTCCAGCTCTATACTGCAGCCGGTATAGTAACCACACGCCAGCCAGTTGACGTTCGCCAGAGGAGAAATCCGAAAGGCTGGGCTCTGGAACGCCACCTGCCCTCACCAAACGTTGTCGTGGTGGAGGCAGGTGGCGTTGCTCGCGAAAAGTCTGCCACGTGTCGCATAATTTCCGAGGGCGCAAACACCGTGACGGCCGTCCTCAACGCTAAAAGCGCCGCCGAGGCGACGGGAGCTCGCTCACTACTCGACGATAACAGTCGGCGGAGGGGAAGAGGAGGAAGTGGACAGCGCGCTTAACTATCTACGCGGCGTGCGTCTTTTTCCTTCCCTTGTGGAGCTAACTATTCCTGGGTGGCGGCAATGGACGCGTGTCTGTCGCACGCGAGCAGCGCCGGTCGCTCGTCCGACGCGACGCTGGGACCAAGTTCCGTACACGGAAGTGCTCAGCAGCCGCGTTATTATAAACACGGCGTGGTCAGACGAGGAAGCGTGACCGGGAGAGCGCCTTGTCCGGTTTTATACACCGGGGACCAGTGGTGACCCAACGAACAAACCTCGCTGTTAGCCTTTTTCAACTCTTTTCAAGATCCGAAATGATTTCGGAATGCAGTTCAGAAAGCGCCCGCAGTGCTGATATTAGGCGGCCACAAAGTACCGCAGTCAAGTATAAGCACTGTAACTCTACTCCCATCAGATAGCAGCTCCCTCAATAATATTTTTAAAGCGAAGCTTTGTTTGCCTTACTGGTGGCGACCGTACGCGAAAACGCACAACAGGAAACCCTACTTTACACAATGGGAGGGCACTGATGATGATGGATTTCCTTAACGGCACATAAAGAGCCTCAAAGAAGACAAAAACGTTTGCCGTGGTCGGAATCGAAGCCAACGCCTATCCGACTGCGCCATTCCGACGCCGTCGAAACAGCTTGGATTTCGTACTTTGGCTTTGACTCAGGTTACATGAGAGTAAGCTTCGCGTTTTAACCAAGCTTTTCTTAAGAAATGGGCTTTGACTTTTTTCTCTCTTTTTTTGTTGTGGGCATTGTTTGCGTGTTCGAGTGACGTCACTGGAGCTATATCGCATCTATTGGCCGATTTCCTTTCCCTTGCACCAGTAAACGAATTCGATAGGAACTTTTAAGGAAATCACCGCAAAAGCAAATCAGAAACTCGAAGACGTGGCTGCTGCGACAAGCACATGACGCAATACCACTCTGGCATAAAGATAACTATAGCTTTCGCAGTGCTTTCAGTCACGAAGGAAAGAGTGAAAGCGCTCATTAGCAGTGTTTCAAGGTTCTTGTAAAATTTATGTGATGTTATTTTATTTCAGAAAGATGCGCATTTTTATAGTTTTCTTCACTGAGACAACAACAAAGTATATCAATACACTGGTTCATTTTTTTTTGTAGCTGGTCTCGTATTCAATAGCATCGTCCCTGCGTATTTAACTCGGGTTGGATAATAAGGGCTGCACCTTGGCAGACGTAGAAAAGTGCAACATGGGATATGTTAAGACGCAGATGTGTTAATGTTTACGGTTGCTTTTCTTTTGCTGCTTGCAGATTTTGAGTACTTGCAATACGCACAGGAATAGGAAGGAAAAATAATAAACGAAATGATACCCAACTGAACGAGACAAGCGCATGTATCTGAATCGAAATTACCCTGTTAAATGTCCCCATTAGAATAAGAAAAAAACATCGAGATTATCAGCACTGCGTGTCATGAGGAGTTTACCACGGCAAGCCACAGCCTAAGTAATAGCGCGATGGACGTCACACGGTTATTTTTGTTACGAATACGAACCCTCGAAGAGGAGACAAAAGTAAAGGATTTGGGGAATTTAGCGAACTAAAGCAACTGCTCAATTTAATACACGTCGCAATACATAGTTTGTGCCCAAATCTCTCGCAGACGCCTTTGTGTTTCACCTCCATCCGGGCACAAATTGCACTGCGGGAAATAAACCCACAATTTTCTGCGAGGGGGTTGCAAATATCAAAGAAGGAACGACAACGAATGTCACGTAAACAGGCTGGAGGCGAGAACGAACGCTAGAGGCCAGATCACTCGCTGTGAGCGCTTCACCTAGGCTGGCCAATACACCAAAAATCTGCTCTAGTTCAGAAGCCCAATGTTGATTCGCAAATGGCATTTAAAAAAAGTAGGTGATGAAAATGAGCTCATCTTCGCCGCTTATGATAAGGACACCATAACCTTACGGCGGATCCACATGGGCGCGCAGCCAGAAGTAAAAATGTCACGTGGCATTTAGCAAAAATTGCGTCCTGTAGGAACGGTGTATGATCGCGTGAAGTGCGGCATCTTGCAGCGTTCACGCAGTTATGTGTCACGTGACATTTATTCGGTGCAGCGAAGATCGCGTCCTGTAGGAACGGTGCATGATCGCATAAAGGTCGGCATCTTGCAGCGTTCACGCAGTTATGTGTCACGTGACATTTATTCGGTGCAGCGAAGATCGCGTCCTGTAGGAACGGGGCATGATCGCATAAAGGTCGGCATATTGCAGCGTTCACGCAGTTATATGGAAGACGACGGCGTTTGTCATCATGACCGCGCTAATACCGGTATCTTCAATGCTCGTCTCTTATTGGTGGTGAAGGTGGCCACACACAGCTACTACAGTGTTGGTGGTTATATGATGATCTATGATACGTATAGTGATAATTCGGGATAGCAAATGCCGGGTAAAGCGGGGGTTGGATGGCACGTTCAATATCACATGGCGCTTGTGTAATCGCCTGCCGCCTGCCTTTTTTCTTTCGCCATGTTGAAGTGTGACTCGAGAAAGGTGACGTTGGAAGAGGAGGGCGTCGAGAGGTAGCCCTCTGCCTCTGATCTTGTCTCTTTCTCCGTTGAATTGTGCGAAGCAGCGGTCGGCGCACCACGTATTTCTAGTGACGCAAAAAAAAAAAAAAAAAGGTTCTATCTTCAGGATCAGCTCGGTAGTCCTGAATGTAACATTGGCCAGGAGACGGTTCGTTGTTATTCGTGCCTTCCAGCTCAATGCCAGGATCTCCGGCTACTAAATCGTTTGTATACCAGCAATGACCATCCTCTAACGTGCATCAGTCGTCTCGTGTAACCAGAGGTCGTGATAACATCAACAACACTGGCTAGTTTATTTATTCATTTATTAAAATACTCTCAAAGCCCGAAGGCGTTACAGAGAGGAGTGGTTACATTTCATACAATATTAGTTACAGCCGTTTTGAATTATTGCGTTAGTTGCATTACTCAATTCTACTGGAGGTATTCTGTTTGCTCAAGTAGGACCACTACGTCGCGCGTCTTCTTCTTTACCATTACAAAATCTGTAGAAATCGGCTCCACATCCCATTGTCCACATCGAACACACCGTGCACGTCCAAGTGTTTTTGCTTTCAAGCATGTTTCATTACCGTTTACCGCGTCGCGTATCTCTAAATCTCACTAGCTACGGACAAGCAACTTCGGGGCACTGCGCAGAGAGGTGCGCACTAGTCCGGGAAAAAAGGACTTGGGGGGCTTAAATGCCGACTCCCGGTGCTGTTTCCACAGCCACCTGCTATTGAGCGGTAGACCGGACACCACTTGCACGAAGAACAGTGCCCTTCTGCAAAGACCTCCGGCCCACAGAAGGTAGTCTGTGGCACCGGCCTAATTCCGCACGGCATGGAGCTTGTAAATCATTGCGAACTAACGGCTTTTGTAGCGTGAGCTACACTGGCCGAGGTTGAGCAGTTTCGCGTGGCTCCTGGAGAGCCGTGCTGCGCATGCGCGAGGAGCAGTGACGTCTCACGGCGCACAGCTGGCGCGCCGGAGCCGCCGCCGCCGCGACTAAATTGGGTTGGATTGGATTGGATTGGATCGGATTAAATTAGATTGGACTGGACTGTACTGGATTGGATTGGAAATCGTTTTAGCAGCAGTAAACATGATAATCAGCTAATCCTAGTCAACCAGGAAACCTAAGAATAACCAGCTGAACCTTAGCTCACGCTACGTATATCTTGGCATAGCCGAGCTAAGCCACTGCTAATTTTTTTCAGGTACGCCTGCTGAGGAGCATGACCGTTCATCCCGCCACCACTGCGGTCGGCGCCCTGCCACCCCCGACCCCGCTTCAAGGACCTTCTGGTCTTCGAGGATCGTCCATTGCCCATGCGCCTGCCATCAAAACGGCTTGATATGTCGTGAGCGGGAAATAAATGTTGTTTTCGTAGAAACTTTGGTTCACAGTACGCTCTTTGGGTAAAAGCAGCAGTGAAGGGAAGTTAAGTGAATTGTTATCAGTGAAGAGGCGGACCTAACTTTGCAGAGGGGTACTGAAAATGCTCCCCCCTAGTAGCGCAAAACTACCTGCGCACAATCATCGCGAGCCTCAAAGGTTTGCGCCCTTCAAAAACTGGAGGACCAGCCGCAATATATCCCGCCTATAGTTATCCAGTGCCCGTTCGGGAAAAGAACGTCTTCCAACTGAGAGGCATGGGGCGGCTCTCCTTCGAAGTTGTTTAAACATTGCTGATTGCATGTTCCGGAAGTTCTACGAAAATATGCCTGATGTCGCCTGGTACACCACAATTTGGGCATAGAAGCGATGAGTTAAGCTTTAGCTTGTAAAGCCAAGCCGGAGACAGTACGGCGAACTGCTATACCAGGGATATTGAAACATTTCTGAAATTCGCCTAATATCCTCATGAGGTTAAAATTGTGAAAGCGTAACTTAGGTTCTGAATTGCACCAGGCTTATTTAGACGCATTGTTTTTAAACTTTTTTTACAAAAACCGGGCATTCAAATAAATTAAGGGACATTTTTCACTCCGTGAAAGTGGGCGAACAGAGAAACTGCACAAAATACGCATCACACACATGGTTAGAGAATATACGCGCATTTATTTTTCTAATAATACGGTAATGATACTGACTATATGACTTTTGGATTAGTTAATGAAACTTGTAAGGACTAGAGTTTCATCCCAGCGGTCAAACATGAGGTTGTTCGTTGCCCTCCCGTAGAAGCCGTGTATTGACAGCAGACGGAGATTTCGCGACATCCGCCAAAATGACCTGGCTGTCTTCGCGGCTCGTTGTCACATATATTGTTGCGTGATAGTTTCTGTAAAACAAGAGTTACATCCTTTTTATTTATACATACCACTCCCGTAGTTGCCCGCGTATTGACAGCAGACGGGAGTTCTGTAACGTTTTCAAGTTCGCTGCATGGCGACTAGTAAATGAAACTCAGAAAGCAGTTTTCATATGACTTTTGTTTGGAAAGTTATGATAAAACGAGAGTTAGAGACGTTTTCCATTGAGCATTCACGTGGTCGCAGGGCGTTCTTGCAACCGCACAGAAAAAAATGCACGGAAACATCGCCTCAAAACACCGTGTCCCTTTCATCGGCTGGGACGACACAGCACATACACCGCGGGATGCCAATTACCGCTTTCGAATTAATATCGCCCAGTGGCGTTGAGTGGACGGCAGTGGAACGAAGCTCCACGTTCTCGCTCGAGGAAGTGCGCGCAACAATGCGTCACCCCGGTGGGATGAGTGGTGAAACCGACATCCCCCTCCTGAAGCGGGAAAATCGAACCTCGTGGGCCATAAGATCCCTCTGAAGCACAGCAGGCCGTCGCAGGTTAAAATGACGCCGATTGTCGTCGGCCTCACTTTTCTGCTATTGTAACTTTAACACCGCTATAAAAACCACATTTGATTGGATTGATTTATCACTGCCCGTCCCAGCGGTTCCCCTTTGCGTTTGCGCGTGGCTTATTAATGTCGGCGGACATTTCTGTCTTGTGTCGGATATTGGCGCGAGGGAAAAATTCGTCATTCGGCTGAAAGAAGCACACTTTGTTTATGCGCGGAAACTGTACACAATGTTGAAAGAGCCATAGGTAAACACTATGGTTGACTGCAACTGCGCGGCAAAAATAGCTAAAGCTGACGTGGCCCAAGCCGTATGAAGTTTCGGGACTGAAGAGCTCGCGTGTTGAAATAATTATCGCCCTTTCAGGGAATTTAGAAAATTTGTATTAAGGCTAGTATTGAAAAGGGGCGGTAAAGAAGGAAACAACGAACAGGAAGAGATAGCTGGAAAAAGAATAAAAAGAGAAAAGAGAAGACAGAAGAACAGAAGAAAAGGAAAACATTCGAAGAAATATGCTTCATGGCTGTTTCTCTACCCACTGAAATGTTTCTATAGTATTTTCATAACTATCCTTCACTTCTAGATGCCTCAGCAGTAAGTACATAAAAACCCGAGAACAGCCTTCTCCGCCTCGCTTAGTAAAAATATGTCGCAATTTCCTCGACGTGAAAGCAAATACGCACTAGCGAAGGCAAAGTGGGCGTCTCACAATAGATTACCATCTCATCTCCCTTTCTGCGCTCTGTTATCCTTCATGCGCATCGACCGGCAACAAAGTGAAAAAAGATCCGAAAAGGGGCAAGGAAGCGCAGCTTCGCCTTGGCGTCGTCGAAGGGACGCAGAGAAGGCGAGATTGGCAGGCCCACCGCGGCAGGCGCAATCATATCCGCCTTGCGGAAATTGCCTGACGTCCTGCCCGTCTTTAGGAGGAGGAAAAATGTGGAAACCGATCGAATCCTTCTGCGGGAGGCCGTTATCAAGGGGCTATATGAAGCTGTAACGTTTCACTTGCTTTATAGCTTAGCAACACGCACTAAAACGCGCCATGAAAGCATGTCAAGCTGCGAGAGAAGGTCGAAGGTCACGATAAAGGCAGGCCGACATTTTCGGTAGAACGTGGGTTTGAGATCCCTCGCGCTCGGCTGCAGTGAAGCTCTAACTTGGCTATAATTAGGCTGCGTGCAAGCTTTCAATTGCGATCTGTCTCATTTTATTGCATGAGCTATGAACACATGCCCCTACTTTTCTCCGCATCCACTGTCAAGCCTGTTTTGTTTTCTTAATGCACAGTTTATGCGGCCACGCGCTGACATTACTGTTAGAAAAATAGTAGCATTATAAAAATTCTGCAATTTTTTTAACGATACACACATAATATTAAGGTTAATACAGGCTTCCCGTGGGAAAGAGCAATGTTATAAGCACACCGCTGTTCAATAAAAAAAGAAAACATCTGCGATTCTCTAACGAGTATTCTTTGTGCATTTCATTTCAAGTGACGCGCTTCTGCAGCGTGAAATATTTCACGTGACGCGCTTTTGCTCACGTGGTAGTGATGGTTTCATAGTCCCTTTATAACAATGTCAGATACAACAAATAAATAAAGCCCATCCGCGATAACAGGCTTCCCTGCGAGTGACGAACGTGTCGAGTGACATGAAAGCTGTCACAATCGAGATTTCGTAAAATTCACTCATACGTCAGCCCAATGCGACAACATGTTATCTTGAAGTTCCGGCGAGACACGGAGAGGGAAGTATGTGCCACACACGCTGCATTCTATGGAAGTGCGGTGTATTACGAGACGTCCTGCATCCAGTTTCATTAAAAAAATTCAGGGCCACCTCCAAGCGTGAAACCTGGGGAGGGGCAAAGCATGCCGTGTATAAGTGTACTCTTGGCGCCTTTGCGTTTTTACCCGCCGTTATGAAACCGCTGGTGGGTAGAAGTGTACAGCTTCGTTATAAAGGTCTCCGGTCTTTGAAGCACGAAACCCTCTAGCGCGATGCGGAAACGAGTGTCCCGGTGTATTTTTAGCACACGCGTTACGAAGCATTCCAGCGCGAGGCGTAAACGAGTTTCCCGGTGTTTTAGTACCGTGAGTACATGAGACGACGCTTACGACGACGACATGAGACGCCGACAACCCCAGCCCCTAGGGGGCTTCGCCCCTAGAAATGGAGAGACAACCATACAGTGGCGCCTCGAGCGTCTTTTTTGGCATTTAAAATTTTGAGCAGGTGTAGCAAAAGCCTTTCACTTCGTCAAATAAAGTGTTATGACGATGGAGCTCCAAAAGCCTGTCACTTTGTCAAGTGAAGAGTTGTGACGACTGAAATCCCGTCCTCGTTAGTATAGTGGTCAGTATCCCCGCCTGTCACGCGGGAGACCGGGGTTCGATTCCCCGACGGGGAGGTTTTTTTTTTTTTTTCCTCTTGTGACTCGTCCGATCTTATCGTCCACTGCGGAGCACTGAAACCTTTTCCACGGGAATGACTCTGCGTGCGTGTGCAGTCGCCCATATTGCTCATATTATGAGTACAGCATTGCTTTACTAAGTGTGTGATGCGCCTCTTTTATGGCACTGACAACTCTATTCCATTGCACGGAATAGACTTTCTTTTCTTCGCTTTAGCGTTGCGATTTTCGGTCACATGACCGCGAATGGATAGGGCTCTAGGTTTCATGGGAAGGTAGCCCGAACACTCATGTACCAATGTAATACAAACGTACGAATGCAATACGCTTTTCCAATACGAATATTAGCCTTAACACTAATGTACTAATCTAATAAAAATGTACGAATGTACAACAAGCCCTCAGCAATACGCTTTTTCGGTACGAATATTAGCCCGAACACTAACGTACCAATGTAATAACAATGTAGGAATGTACCAACAAGCCCGCAGCAATACGCTTTTTCAGTACGCGTGCTCAACCCTCTCGGAAATAGGTATACGTGCGATGCTTCCTCCACCATGCATGCCATTTGTGGTCCATTGACGAAGGTTTTGCACGGCCGCCGAGGATCGCGATTTTTGTATTACAGCGCCTTAGTCCTGCTTACTTGTAAATGACTCGTGGTTTGTCCGGCTATATAGCTGGCAGCCTATTGATATACATAGCCGTAAGCTAGCACTCAAAGTGGAGTGTTGTACATCTGCCGATCATCGTAGGGGTGATATAAAATCAATCTTATCTTTTACTACGTCGAGACAGTGAACGCAGCGAGAACAGGGCGACCCCGTGCAACAACTCGGTATAAGATGACACACGAAGTGTCGGTATCACATCCGCAACGATGACCACTCCGAGCAGCCGATATAGGCCATTCAAGACGAGTGCTCCAACTTTTCGCCACGCTTCGAATGGCCGCATAGTATGGCAGAGCAATGATCTATCTGGTACGCCAATAGCCTAATCATCGTCGCATTTTCTGCACAACTTCCTCCGGTCACAACGACTGCCTTCACGGCGCATTCCGGTTCTCCTTTGTTCTTCCCGGGAGTACTTGACCATCGTTTTTTTTTTTTTTCATCTATCTTTGTAATTCCGTTCGCCGCTCACGTACCAAGTAAGGCAGCGATGGCACTGCTCTGGCGATGAACCCAGGCGTCCTCCTCCTTGTCGGAAGCAAAGCCGCCCAGTGACGCGCCGCCACAAAAGACGTCCCTGGACGCAGGGAGCGGGCGTATACGAATCTCCGTCACACTCGGACATCTCGCGGCTGCGGCCGCTCGTCGCACAATCGCTGGCGCCGGTATTTGCATACGGCGGGCTCTACCTCACCCGCCGTCCCCAAACATACCTGCCGATCCCTGATGTTTCCGTATTTTTACCCCCCTTTCTCTCTCTCTCTACCTGAATGCTTATTCTGCCCGTGCTATCCGCAGTGCATATAGTAGACCCGTAATGGGCTCCCGACAAGCTGACCCAGGAAAAGAGTTCGGTTAAGCCGGTTTCTTGAGATTTTTGTTACTGTTATTTCTCTTTGAGGAATGCCGCCCTCCGCGTGCAGTCAAGCACGTACCCCGTGCGGGCTTCCTTTGTACGCGGGCCACTTTTCTTCGCACGTCATTCGCTCAGCTCATTTGTTGTCGTCTTAAAATGTTGTCATCCTTCCGAGTTCTTCCCCTTTCCCTGTGCCTCGTCCGCAGTCTGAGGCGCACAGCATCGAAACAGGCAGATCGAGCCTCCAGCGGAGTACGCGCGTTTTCCTTCCTGTATGAGGCGCGTCTGAACTCGGGGTGGTCGTTATCGTACCGACCTAAAACTAAGTACGGAAAGAGCGGGAACGCTTCGCTCTGCAAGCGCACTTTGCGCGTTACTCTACAGCTCGCGCGTTAGCTCCAGCGCTGCGTTGAATTGCCGACCGATCACGATGACGTGTCTCTTCCCCATTGAACTTTGACGTCGCTCGAAAGGACTTTGTGAGGCGGCATGCTCAAAGACATGTTTGAAAGCCTGTTTTTTTCATTGTTCCGCACGTGCCGTGGCGGTCGACCTGTCGTGCGTCAGCTTGACAGCTGCGAGGGAGCGGCGTTTCTACTCTGTGTCGAAATCGACCACGCCCTGTGGAGTAGAACCGCTGGCGCTGCAGTTATGCACTTCGGGAGCCCTGCAGTGGCTTTCACGAACGTTGCACTGTAAAAGCGCCTTCAATAAAGCGGCGATTGCATCTGGTCTGGCCACTTGCCGCTGATGACGTACAATGACCACGTATCGATATTGAAATGTCCTCGGCACGAATTATAGAGCGCCAATACAAAATATTTAGAACCAGTGCGACAACCATCACCATTTCTCGCTTTACTCGCCAGTTCTTAATTTTTAACCCCGTCAAGCGTCAATCACGTGGCATCGAAATTTTAACACTTTGTGAGGCTAAAATTTGTTTTTTTTTTGTTTTATTCTTACGTTTTGTGAAATGTTTAAAAAATAATGCATTTGTTCGATGGTGGCACCGGCTGCTCCCTTGCTGATATTAACAGCAACAAAATGCATCACGCACGAAAAAAAGTTGTATGGTGGCGGGGGTGATAAGAAGTGGGCGGAAATATAGACTTGATGAGTATACTGGCGATTGCTTCGTGTGTGTTCTCCCATGAACAGGTCGTGTATGATTCCAAGGATGCCGTTAATCCACGGCGTCCATGGAACGTAAGTAAGAGGAGCCGTTAAACTTCTATAAAATTTATACTTAAACTCATAGTTGAGAAACACACTTATACTTACACGTATACTTAAACTTACAGTTACACTTATAGTTGAGCAACACGCAGGGCATGAAAGGGGGACTCACACCGCTCTTATTCGGGAAGCCCTTGCTTAGAATGTTGCAGGAGACGTCATCCTTTACTGGCCGAATGGTATGGCAACATGAAATTGTCGTCCGCATAGTACGCATGAAGTCCGCAAAAAAGGCAAACGATAATCAATACTCGCATTGAGAAATTCCCGCATACTGAATAAACAACAGTGAAATAAATACGAATAAAAGTTGGTAATACTGGCGGTATGAAATAACCGGTGCTTATATGAAAACATGGATTGAATCAACATAGTAATGCCGATCCATTTCCGGTTATCAAAAATATTGACATCGCTATATCCCTGACGATAGCGGCTTAAAGTACATACATCTCGCCGAAGGTCCAACATGATAACTTTCAGGGGAAGTAAGGAAACAACAAGAAAAAATAACTACTGGGTAAGGAAACGCTAGAGCTTAATGGAATGATTGCCTGCGGCCGCGTCGTCGGACGAGCGATCGAAAAGGCGCCATTCGTGCATGTATTCGCAACCTTGAGGGGATATTTCTAGTCGCTCATGTCGTGATTCGGCGAACGGACCATTCCAAACGTCTGTCCGATAGAAAACAAAACGAAAACCTCCTCCTCCATTCACAGGGGAGGCCCGAAATTGGCCGACCAACAACTTAGCGGCGCAAAAGCCGCTGCCGAGCCTGTTTCCACAGGAAGCGCGTAGCGGGAGTCGCGTAGCACGCTTGCACGGAGCGGCAGGCTTCTGTTCGCGTGAAATCCTGCCGACGCCCAGGATTGTCAGGGTTTGAGTAGAAGGGCAAGTAAGCTTGCCCTGACTGATCAGTGTTACTGGTACATTCAGCCACTCTTCACGGAAGGGTTGGAGGCCGGCGGGAAGATTGTCGCATTGCCCTATCTCGCGACTATCGCTCACTATCGCGTAGACTGTGTCTGATTGCTTCATGGAACTGAATAAGTGAACCCTGAACAATGCTGGACTTGCTACTTCAGGTGTTCGATGGAGATAAATCGAGGGTTAAATGCGAAATGGAGGCGAGAGGGAATGCTGAAACCCGTACAAAGAAGGGAGAGACAGAGAGAGTGAGTGAAATTAGAGCCGCTAGCTGGCCTGTCAGGTCCAGGGGCATAGGAAGCGCACAAGGGCTTTGCTACCTCGAACAGAGATGCCTCGCTTTTCAACCTGGAAAGTTTTCAATGGAGACCCGCAAAAAGCTTCACGCTATCGGTTGCGCCGACGAGATGGATGGACGAACCAGTAAGACGTGGCTAGCACCCTCCCGAACCTAACGAGCGAGACACAAATGGAATTTCACCCATGTGCAGTTTTCCGGCTCATCGCAATTCTTTCAGAACTAATTACACTACAGTTATTTGGCGTAATTTATACAATTTTGGCACTGCTAATACTGATGGCGACAGCTTGCATTGTGCGGAGTTTCAAGTTTTGCGGTTAACTCTACTACGTTCCAAAACCAAGGAAACTATCCCATTGAAATGTATGGGTGGTAACGTTTGACAGCGAGTAAGGCAAAAACTATTCAGAGTTCTGGAAAGTTCCTTCACAGTGTTCATGTCCAAGTCGACTCCCTGCTCCATGCGAAATATCACTTTCCTGAAGTGGTTCCACTAGGTTCCTGAGAATTCGGAATTTCGAGCGAGAAAGCTGGTGATGAGTACAACCTCGAACATAAAGGCAACATTGAGGGAAATGTGACGTACGACACGCTCTGAGTGTCGGGGGAGGCCTTGCGGCATGTAACTAGTGCATTGCGGGTGGACGGCGTGGAGGAAGGCGCGTCCGGATTCCGTCATGTTACGGCTGCATGTGCCATCCCACGGGGTCAACAAGCTCGTAGGCGTACTCCCTGGAGAAAGGAATTTAGTTAGTAAACCCCTCCTCTGCGCGACTAAGGTACTACCAACGCGCCGTCGGGGAAATTTAGCACGCAGAGCTGCCCGGCTGAACGGCAAGGATCAAGGTTAAAGCCGCCGACTCAACCCCAGGTGCCGCGGCCAAGCGTAAGAACCCACCTTCTTCGCGCGGCAGGTAAATACTATAGGGAAAAGGAACAGCGCACGTGCCTACGCGCACAGTACACGGCACGATGCTCGCCATTGGATACTCCACCCGAACCGGTCGACTTCCAGTCCCGGCCTGGGGGCTCGTCCCAGCAAAGAGATTTAGGGGGAGGCCATCATCCTGTCGCCCGAATGCAAGCCGGCACGATCACCTGGCTGGGTGCGGGGGGAAGCGGCAGAAGACGGGGCTGGGAAGAAACGAAGGGGGGAGAGGGGGGAAGGCGGTAACACTGAGTGGCCTGGCGCAGGGCTTGGCCGGCCTGTTCCTTCATGCGCTGATTGCGTACTCCGGCCGGAAAGCCGCCCGGAGGTGGTTCCCAAGCGCTATATAGTGGCAGAGCTGGCTTGGGGAACAAGAAGAAAGGCCGGCCGGTCGCCGGAGCGGCGCCGCGCTCTCAACAACGCGACCTTCGGGCAACCTGGACGCACCTCGGCCTCACGAGGCCCGCTCCGGTCGGCCCCCACGGAGCAGCCTGCTCGCTACTCCTCCCTTGCTCCCAGTATCTGCCGAGCTGCTGGCGGATGATGACAGGCCAGGGCCGAAGCGTCGCTCACGATCGAGTAACTTGATCGGAGACTGTCCTGCACGTACGAGCTCCGAAAGCTAGCTCTTCGGTGGAGCTACCGCATACACCAAGTCGTAGTGGGAGGAAACACTTTGCAGTGTGGCGTAGTGCGAGAGCCTTGGCAATCTTCAGAATGTATTAATTCTGTTGTTTGGTCTTCGTGGCTGACAGAAGCGAGGTGCAAGAACACTCGTGAGCGCGAGATCTCGGCACACGTCGGAGAATCACAGGCAATCGGGAGTGACAGGTGTATTTTTGGCGCGCAAACCACAAGATTTGAAAAATTTAGTAATTCCAAGCGGTCATCATGTTGGTACTCCTTTTCCTTGATATAAGTCAGATAAAGTTAGGCTATTTGTAGCCCACAGACCACAAGCAGGTAGATAAAAGAGCGAGTATACCCCGCTCCTAATATAATTTAATTGTGAGCACCATGGAGGAAACTTGCATCGGACTCAAATGACGCGTGCTCTGAAATATCCCGGTCGTTTACTCCCACCGCACCATACCGCCCGAAGCATTTCTTATAGCACAGAAGAATTATCACTGTGAGCATGTGTTGCCATCACTGTGTCTCAACGTCCACGCTGGAATCGGACAGAAAAAAAAAAAAAAAAAGAACGAGCGCAGGCGCCGAGTCGTAGCTCATTGTTCGCCCTCGCACCTGCAGGCTGCAATAAAGCGCATTTGGAACAACTTAGCCCGGCGGTGGCCTCGACGGCGGAATGACCTGCACTGGAAGCGCAAGCGTATGCAGCGGACGAGAAGTACACGCAATCGCGTTGGTCGCGCGTCCAGTCTTTTCTTTCACGCGGGTCGTCGATCGGTTCGCCTCGCGCGCTCGACGACGACGCGGCGTTCATCGACAATTGCTCATTGTTGCCTCGGCGAATTTAAAATGGTCTACAACCGGCGCGCTGGCCGCGTGACCCCAAAATGACGGCGGTAGCGCCTCGTTCGCGGAAAGCCAATCAATCACTTCGCATTGGGGCCTTTAAGGATCCCTGGTTCTTATTCAGCGCATGCGTCGGTCATGTTTGCGTTGGCCTGCAAGGTCCACCCGGTGCTCGGTTATCGGCGCAGAGGCGTCTCTTGGAGCCACGCTGGTCCTATAGGGCGCACGCGGCGTGTGTCCATTTGAACTGGATAATTGCACGCCCGGCAAGAACGATTGTTTGAGGCTTCGCACGTGCGGCGCACTTGCGAGTGTTCTTAACGAGGTCGTACGCACACGTCTGGGATTAAGAGAATCAGTTGTGGCAGCTAGTTGGCTTCGTTGCTTTACCTTCGTTTCACCGCAAGAGTGATCGAGTCTAGCGAATCTTTAGGCGAGGAAAATGAATAAAGACGGGACGAGATATATAGTGTAGAGCACAGGAGGAACTCAGTCATTTAAATGCACGTGCAACCCGAATCACACACCAGAGGAGCGCTCAGAAACGCAGGTACGACCGAAGGTCGTGCTCGTATACTTCTGTCTTACCTCGGTCACTCGTGCCCTCTATCGGCTGCACTAACAGCCTTCATTACAACCTTCAAGGCCACGGATGCAGTACCTCGGCCACTTGCTGGCCACAGCAATACTCCATCTAAGATACATCAGTGGCCCATACAAACAACTTCCCGCCTGTAGGTTCATATATAGCATGCACTTCTTCTGCAAATCTTTCAAAGCCAATAAGAACATGTAGGGCATCTACACCTTCCCGATAGACTTTCTGGCTCACGTCGGCGGCAATGGGTCCCACGACTGCGCAAGGAGGAAATCGGCGAAATAGTTGACCTTGCTATGCACTACGTAGACACACCGCCACCGATTGGTTTAGGTAACTCGAGAGCATGTTAAGACACGCGAAGTTCAAACGCTGTTCTGCGCTGAATAGAACCCCATGCAGAAAGTAGGACATGCGGATGCAGTTCACGGCGCACTAGTATCTAACCAGATGTCTATTCTGCAGCGCGTAGGCTTTAACGTTTTTTTTAATTAAACCAGTTTTGGGCGTACAGACAAACCGGACATGCTGACAGAGCTGATGCTGGCCCGACAACTCCGACACCCGACTTTCAAGGGGGGAGAGAGAGACATCCGGCTGACCGGCACGGAGTATAGTCATGATGACGCCTTGTCGCTCGCTCGTGTGGTCACTGCTTGGAGATGAAAAGGCAGGTACCCACGAAAGCGGCCAACGTGGGAAGTAATGGCACAGGAGCGGAGGAAAACGACTCACACCGCCGTAGTTTTCCTTTTGCGGCTGCACTGCGCCCGCTAGCGAGAGGCTGAAAAGCGGATTTGTGTTTACACTCGGGTTACGGAACCGGTCCAGTAACTTCCAGGGCTGGCCACAAAGCCACAAAGAGCCCTTTCTACGGCTCCGGTACACCTGGCCGTTTCCTGCCTAGCTATCTTTGTGCATTTTTCCCTCCGTTACTGTTTCTCTTCCCTTCTCTCTGTTGTCCGCCATTTTGTTTTCCTCTCTCTCTCTCTCTCTCTCTCTCTCTCTCTCTCTCTCTCTCTCTCTCTCTCTCTCTCTCTCTCTCTCTCTCTCTCTCTCTCTCTCTCTCTCTCTCTCTCGCTGTGTGTGTGTGTGTGTGTGTGTGTGTGTGTGTGTCCTTGCTTATATCCGACAAGCACGAGCGTGTTTTAGTCAGCTTTCGCCATTTTTATTGGCAAGCTTTGCCTTCCTTCCTTGTTTTTTTTAGAACCGGTAAATGAGGAAAATGGTTCTGCTTGGAGGACGATGCAAAGCTGAACACTCTGCACGCTGAGATGAAGACAATGCCTTGAGATGTTTCCTGCGTGTTTCTGTCTTATTTATTCTGCTTTTTCTTTGTTTTGAAACAATCATCTAGGACCTTATGCTGAAATCCCACGCCATTACATTACTAAGCGACGATATCTCCATTTCGTTGGTTTCATTCTGCAGCGGCTTGTATTTCTGCCCAAGTTTTGCAACTGTGCTTCACGTTGTGCAAAGTTAAGGTGACCAGCATTTCTTTGTGGAAAGAAATGAGCAAAGATACCAGAAACGACAAGGAATGTATTCAAACGCATATGTCCCACATCTTTTCACACTGAGGCATATATGTTGACCCGCCCGACACTCGAGACACGCCAATTGCGAGTGACCATGCGCCATGTAACCCGTATACTATAGAGTTTCCTTCTAAGGTGAAGATCTATGCAGAGGTATCGGGCTAGGGGCAACTGGTTCTCGGAGTTGTGCACGTGGAGCATAGAATGTCCCGTTCATGCAGCCCCGTGAGTTGCTGCATAGGATTCCATGCTGACACCGCTGCCCCATGCCCTTCAGGCGCCATATAGCGGGGACTGGCTGGTACCGCAGACTACGAAAAACAACCCCAAAACACCAAGAAAGGGCACTTCAGAAGGCTCGATCCTGCCGCCAGAAGCTATATACAGCACAAAAGAAAAAGAAGCTTACACGAGACTCATCGTAGTGTACTAACGGGCACAAAAGCTGCTGAACGTGGTTTCAGGCAGCAAAGACCCCTTATCTACGGATTGGCGAACGCGCAACGCGATCTGCAACGCGGTTGTGATGCTGAGAAAAATGTTTCATATCACTGCAAGCCAGGTGTTGTGCCAACGGGAAGCTGAGAAAGGTTGCGCCATATTACCCCATAATCATAATCATCAGCTGAGAAAGGTCCGCCATGGTTTTTATGTTGTCAACAAAACTTCTTTTGCATTAAAATACCCACCGTGGTGGCGTCCTAGCTGGGGCATTTTTGCGTATTCGGAGATTAAAATGGTGCAGTAAATAACGCCGAATGCACCGGTCGCGGGGATACCTGATTGCGTCGAAGTGGAAAAAAAACAAAAAGAAAACCTGCGCACGGTAGACGTAAAACATTTCCGGCTGTTTGCGTCAGAGTAAACGAGTCTTGCATAGCTGCAAGGGCAGGTCAATGCACGATCGGGCGTACAGCGGCACATTGCCCTTTGTAGTGCATGCTAGCGTATTTGTATATTTGTCCTTATATATCTTCCCAAGTGGGACGGCCTTAAAGTTGTTTTCGCTGTTTCTTAAAGTAGACTGGGAACTAATAGTGTTCCTACCAAACATTTTAAACTGTCGTTGGCAAGGAAATTACACAAATCAATTATAATCTTCATTATACCTGAAACGTATAACTGGCTAACATTGCAATCACGTTACAGTGTGATAATAACGCGATATGTTTCTTTTACATCACAGAAGTTCAGATACCGTAGTTCTGCTTTTTTCCCCTGCTTTCAGCAAAAAGAAATCAGGAATATTAAAACCAGTCGAACATTGGAACTTATTCTCCGCTGTCTCGTCAAGGGTTCGAAGCACCGTACCGTAAAGAGGTTTGATCAAGATCCCCTCAACTGAAATCCCCCCCCCCCCCTCAACATAATCACCTCAACATAATCCCTCAACATACCCCCCAAAGCCTCATCTTCCTTATAGAAATCTGCCTGTCTCAGTTTTATACCCCGCACAAGTGACATGCACTCTCCACGCAACGACGACTTATTGTTTCTTCGTACTCCCCGCAAGCAGTTCGAATGGCAAGTGCCTTTTAGATCACTGCCCCCGAACCAAGCTTGGTCCGTCCCACCCTCCTACTATTTGCTCCGGCTCCGTATGCACTAGGAATGCTGTTTCGCCACTGTTTGGCTGGGTAACAACGCAGTGCGGGAAGCGGGGGCTCTCGTCGGACAGGTGCGCACACATCTCCTTTCGAGCTGCAAAAGCGGCCTTTTACCTGGCCTCCTGGTTTCATTGCAGTTGCATTTCTATATTTTGTCTCATTTTTTCTCCCCCTCTCTTCCTCTCCGGCGTTTCGCGTTGTGCTCTTTGCGGCGGCATTTAGGCCTCCCGCACGTGGGTCCGACCCTGCGCAGTTACCGGACGCGTCCGTGCTTATCGCCCCTTGTTTTATTTCCTCCTCGGCCCCGGCACGGCTCCGCTAACGAGTGACACCTGGTCGGCGGCCAGGCAAGACTCGGAGCGTGCGTCGCCGCTGGCCCCGGATGGCTGCTGCGGAAGGCAGACGCGACAGCGGCACAGCCAGCGGCTGCCGCGACTAATGACAAAGCGCCTTTTCCGCCGCGCAGCGACCACACATACCTGCAGGGGCCTTTGCGCGGAGAGCTGGCTTAATGAAATACGTGGGTGTATATACAGCCGGGAGGAAGCAACACGTGACGCAGTCAGTCGAAGCTCTGGAGTGCTGCCGCTGTGGCCGTGTGAATGACGCGGTACCCTCGTTGAAAATGATGTGCGAATGCATACGCTAACTGCGGCGCAGTGCTGGCTCGCTTATTAAAGGGACCCTCCAACACTTTTGATAAACGTTTTCACTCTTTCCTTCGCGTCTGGAGCCACTGCGAAAGCTATACAGTTATCACCAGCACGGAGCGGCACTGCGTGATTTGCCGGTCGCATCAGATACGCCTTCCGCTTCTGCTTTGCTTTTGCGGCTTTATTTTTAAAGTTGCTATCGAAAACGTTCATTGCTTCAACTGAAGGAAAACCGGCCAACAGCCGCTACATCGCCTCAGTGACGTAATTCGGGTCGTTGAAGAACGTCAAGACCGGGAAAGAGAGAAGAATCTTTTGAGCGAGTTTCCAAATTATCTGATGGGCATAGAGCAGTAATTTTTGGCTGAAGTACTTTGGGACCCCCATATCTAAGTACTGGGTGTGTTAGATGGGTACGTTCTGCAAGAATTTAAGATTTCTAAAAAAGTTGAAAAAAGTGTTGCAGGGTCCTTTTAACATCACTTCAAAGCGTGAAACGCCAAAGCTGCAGCTCCACATAGGAGGAACGTCGCATACAGATTGTTCTGAAGAACATATCTGTCACGTACGCACATAATTTACACCACCATTTTGGTATTTCACCTCTTTTGCTAGCGAGAACAAGCTCGGCTGACTGAGGGGCCTGCAATGGAGAAAACTGGAAAGTTCTTCGCAAGACATTACAAGTTTCAAAATATCCCCGTACTGCCGGTGGCGGCGTCGTAAAATGCCTCCAAAAGTATTGGACACCTATGCGTTACCCGACGGTCGTGACTCAGTTCATCCTCAATGAGAGCGTACTTTTCTCCGTTCCCTTCCTTTACATATCAAAATTTATTTCAGAAAAGTGAAGTCAAGTTGTTTTTTTATTTCCAACAAAATTTGTCACGGGTACCCGAGGCGAAAAGCGGTCATATATCGCTTCAAAGTGCCTGGGGGCCTCTACAGGCAGCGAGACATCTGAAGGAACAGAGATATGAAAGTGATGCTCTATCAAACTGCAAAGAAGATATAAAGACGCACATATATCAGTGGAAACACATTTGCAAATACAGTAAGCCACTTTTTGAAAGTTCCTGAAAAAAAAAACGCATTCCCACTTATAAGCTTCCACAAGTTACAAACACTTCTGCAATAGGAAATGCACATATACAATAGGACTGCAAGAGAAAATTGGCAAGGGAAAAGAACAAATTACCTCTCATGTGCCTTCCTTGGAGCCCTTGACCTTTGTCCTTCTGTATTCTCGTTATATACAAGAAAACTTCGAACAAGGTAGCGAAACGTGTCCGAAGTTTTCTTGTGTTGTCTACCATCTTCCAAGTTTTATTGCTACAATACAGTAACATTACAAAAAAAAAAAAGCGAAGGGACCGACTTCACTTCATGCTGCAATTTGTGTCACGTCAACTAAAGATAGCCAAGAAACGAAAAGAGACCGTCGTTGGCGGTTGTAGCGCAATCCCCGAGGTGTCTGTAACGCCAGCATGTGCGTGGACGCACGGAGCAGTCGTGTCACGTCCTGACTTGCTGAACCGAAGCTGGGTGCGTGATTCAGCGCCTTTTCTGCCATTTACACCTCGTTTGCATAGCATGATGATTAGAGCACAGATTATACACAACGAGTCGGCGTTAGCCCGCCACCAAGCGCAGGCCCGTCAGGCCAGCGCTCGTTTTCTCTAATGACCGTCATCCGTCACTGGGCCCAGAACAAAAGAAATTAGGGATTTCGCGTTGACGGTACGTTGCGCTAAGTGAGCTTTACGCAGCGAGATCATATGAGCAGCGCCGGGTTAGGCGACTGACCTTCGCAAGGAAAGTCAGCGGCACTGGGTCAATACACAGAGATCACGGTGAAGGGCCGCCGCATATACTCAGCTCGAGGAGAAATATTGAGCGACCTAAGGGATCACCGGGAGCCATTTGCGCTGCCAAGCCCGTCCGGAGAATTACAATAAAAGGTTTACGATATAAGAAGACAGTAGCGCAAGGGTGTAGAACATGATTTCATTAGACAAAATATGAACTGGGTAGCAATTATATATGACGTATACAGTATAAAGTGTATGAACCGATAATTCAGACGTTGGTAGTAGGGAAACTGATCTAGTTGGACTAGATTCATGGTTCAAGGCGTGAAAAGACGAAACACAAAGCAGGCAAAGCTACCGCGCTTTCTATATAAACTGTTTAGTGCATAAAAGAAAGAGACACAGCCTCTTATATTCCGATCCTTCCTATGCAACATCCGTCCGTCGATAAAACGGCGTTCGATAAAACGGTGTTCGATAAAACAGCGTTCGATAAGCTGTCCGGACCCCCATGACGATAACTTTCGCTTTCATTTTATCCTTCCACGTGACCCTTCAAAATTTGCCACCAAAAACCCTATCTCATTCTCCTGCAGTGCAAGTGACGGCTGCGCTATGCACGTGCCTCCTGCATGTCTGTCTTCATTTACAAGCTGAATATGAGTATGGCTAGGCACGATTGGGACGGTTCCCACAATCAGGGGTTTCCCCAGGCATCGAATCAAGGGGGGGTGTCTCAATGGCTCTAGGGGGGGTGGGGGGAAGGGGGGGGGGTTCATAAACTAGAAAAGCTGTTTTTTATCCCACTAGTTAAATAATAGACGTCTGTTAACCAAACGCTCATCCCCGTGACGTACGTTGTACGTTTTTCATTTTCTATATATATATATATATATATATATATATATATATATATATATATATATATATATATATATATATATATATATATATATATATATATATATATATATATATATATAAATTAATACACACCTGAGAGGCGGTGCTTTCTATTCAATCTAAGAAAAAAACAAATTTAGAGAAATTCATTTTTTACCATGAAAGGTCCGTGTTCAGTTTTTTTTTTTTTTAATTTCTCGCCATTTTTCAACGTATAAGGACATTTTCGAACTTGTTACCAGGGCCAGTGACGAAATTTGAGTTCTTGAAACAATGTTTAGGTAGTACACGAATTATGCAGCACTTATAAATCAGGCATTGATTGTACGCTCCCGATTTATTAAAACGCCAGGATTAGCTTCCGTAGCGCTTCGCCTCGCCAAATTGCCCATTTTAAATGTACATGCTGAAAGAGCTTCTGCAAAGATTACGGTTGCAAACAAAGAACGGCATCGAATCAATGAAGAAAGTAAATTATATGTGTGTTTACTGCACTTAGTTCAAGTCAAAGGCTACTGCCAAGAGGCTACTGCCGAGAACTGCCAAGTTCAAGGGGCTACTGCCAAGAATAGCAGACGGGCAGCCCGCGCATGCGCAGATCGATACTGAAAAAGGTCCATACAAGGACTGACAGGAGTGAAATTTGGGGATTCAAGGGGGGGTGTCCAGAAAAACTAGGGGGGTCTACACACCCCCTAGGGGGGGTGTAGGGAAATCACTGCCCACAATAAAAAAAAGCAACCACAAAAAAGTGAAGAAAGTAGGTACGTACTTACTTTATCGCATTAACTTTTTTCGACCTTATTTTATTCAAATGTCCTGCCAACATGGATGGAAGGTGTACTCAGATACTCCCCCTGCAGGTCATACGCCTAATGCATTTTGTTTGCCAGCATTTCGCATACGAACCTCATCCAGATCGGCCCTGGATACAAGAGCCGAGTAGGTCACCACGAAAATTGGTAGCCGATATGACAGGCCGCTGCATATTTTAGCTTCGCCACCGAAACAAAAATGTAAATGAATTGAGGATAAAACAAAAAAAGGTTAAGTAATCTGAGCAGGAAGCGGAGCGATCGCAATTTAAAGGGCAGCGTTCGTGTCAGCGATGTTTCGTAGAAACGGAATCAGAAAAGGGTGAAAGTCGTCGGCTCGTGGCAGCGAAGCCGTCGATGGTCACAACGCCGGAGGCCATTTCGTCATAAAACGTCCCCGGACCAATCGTGCGGTTTACGTTAAAGGGGGAAGATCTGATGCCCTGCGCCGCGAGTAAATCTGATTTGGCCACTTCCGCTGGAATCTCGTTTTCGCTTCTGGCCTGCGCGCGATTTTTTCCTCAGCAGCCTGCTCTCTAATCGGTTGACCTCCGGATCCGTTTCGCAGAAAAACAGAACGTGCCAGTGCGAGGTCACTCTGGAAGCTACACTGCACTGCGGCCGCGTGGCCACGATAACTCTGGAAGCTGTGTAACGAAAGCCTGCCCAGGGCGCTTTCAACTGCTCCGGAGATCGGAGCTATAGATCGGTGTGCCAAACTGCGCCCGTGTTTTCTTTAATCTTCTTTATTTTGATTTTTTAAACTGCTGAATGATGTCACCTCTCTCAGACCTCATCAAGCGACTCAGCGCGAGGCACTTCGAGGCGTGATCTTTTGCGCTCAGCTGCGACTGCGTTCAGTGGTCTTTTTTTATTTTTTGTTTACTTTTCACGGGATTCGTAGTTAACGATAAATAAACCTCATACTGCGACCATAAAAAAGTTTCGTAGATGACAGATTTGCGGTGCAAGTTTGGGTTTATTTGAAAGTGAGGAACCCGGCGTAAATTTTGCATCTGGGAGGTGACGTAGCAACTCACGTATTAATTAGTTAAAAATCTAGTTGCTCTGGCTGTTCCAATAGCACCTTGTTGAGAAAAAAACTTGCATCCTAATGAAGGCTTGTTTCAGTGAATTATTATTAGTTATTTACTTCCCAGGGGGGCCAAGTCCTGGTACACAAAGTAAGAGCTGGGGTTGCTCTTTCGGGGGACGTGCTGGCAGAGTGGCGGGCATACATTTCCCGACGCTCAAGACACCTGACCGACCCTCCCGATCACTGCAGGGAGACGACCGCCGTGACCTGTTCCTCGTGTCCCGCGCCAACGAGGCCCACAAGGCACCACATGCTGTGGGAGTGCTCGGGGCCCGCGGCGGAGAGAAGTGCACATCTTTCGCCGAACATCAAGACCCTCCAGAAGGGGGGGAATCACCTCCTCTGGGCCAGACGCACCCAGATTAGGCTGTAATGTTCCTGGACTTTCGCAAGGATCATGGGGATACAGAAGAGGATGTAAACGCTCCCACCTCCGTTACCGCCTTCCCCATTGCTGATTAGACCTTGAGTCACCCCTTCTAAATAAAGAATAATAATAACAGAAATTTCTCGTGATGGCCTCCTTTCATTATTTCTTCCCTTCCTTTTTTTCCCTTCTTTCTTTGCTTCCTTTCTTTATTATTTGGTTGTTATTATTTTCTTCTTTGGGGGAAAAGAAAATTAAGAAATAGAAGTTGTATTCTTTTATTATTCGATAATATTGTTGCAAGAAGACGATGACAATGAGGGAGTACAACATGGTGCTATGGGCCCAACGTCCGAGGAAGGTCCCTGAAACAATCGAACATTTTTTTCTCGACTGCCGCCGTTTCTCAACAGCTGGACAACTGCTTTTGAAGGGCCCAATTGAGCGTTTGGGGTTGACTTTTTCGATTCCACTTATATTATATATTGGCGCATCAAATTTGGGGTTTGCAAAAAGGGATACATATAATTGCATTCCAAAATTTTCTTTCCGCTTCAGGTCGTTTGAATTGCTGAAGGGTGCTAATTAATGGGTAATTCGGGTTTCATTCATAACTAAGTTTCCTTTTACAGCCTCTTTCCGGAAATAATTTAGTATTTTGAAGTGCCCACGTATTTAACAACCGATTCAGCCCTGTCCAATCCCCCCTTCTGGGTACGTGCCAAAATCTTTGAGGACATCACCATCATCATCAAGAGGAAGCTGGGAAGGTGCGCACACAGTGCGGGCTCAGTCACGGACAACAAATATCGTTCGCCTGTCTCGTAATTCACGTCCTTTGTCCTGCCGCCACGAAACAACATGATACAGACGTCTGCTTTCGCGAAGAACATGCAACTCAGAATAAACAGAGAGGGAGCAAGGATTTGCCATCTGAAGGAGAAGCGGGCCGTCAAGGAATTGTCCGTAACTTTCGTTTCGTTGCAATCAGCCCATGATTAAAACGGCGACTGTGCTTCTGCATGTGGCCGCCAGCATTGAAGAATACACGTGATCGATGGTTTCAGGTTTGAACGACGTGTTCAATTTAATTCCACTCAACGCATCGCCGTTGAATGTGCACCATTTAACCAAACTCCTTTGGAGAAGTTTAATGGGTCAAAGCGTCTCTATATAATTTGCCCCCCTCCCCATTCAAGGTAGGGGAGGTAGCGTTGACACTACGTATTTAAATACACAGCAGTATAACTGCGGAGCACGGAATAATAACCGCGGCGTCAAGGCTAGCCGATCTATACCAACAAAACTTCGCCGTAAAAACAGTCACGTGTAAACATTGAAATGCTTCTACACGCCGCCGCATGAAACACGTGTATCCGCTACGTCTGCATATACGCCCACGCCGATCGCAGCGCTCGAAGCTGCGATTGGCGGGGGCTCGGGCCTGGAGGTCTGGGACGCAAATGGTTTCTACTGGCTTATGTTTTTGTTTCTTTTGTTGTTATTAACTTCGTTCAGCGTCCATCATCGCAGCGGCTGCGGGCCTGTCGCGGTAATGCAATCCTCCCACGAGCGTCCCTGCACGATGTTTTTTCGTCTGCCGCCTCGCGAGCGAGCGCCAAGGCGAGCGAAACGACGTTGACGTCAAAGCACGCGTCCGTGTCTTTATACGCACAGGGCGCACGGACTTTGAACGCGGAGGCGTCTCTTTAGAGGACACGGCAGAACACGCTTGCGCGGCCGGTCTCGCATGCAGCTAAGTTTGGAGAACAAGAATGAATGACGTATGAAAATTAAGCGGGAGAAAGCCGAATGCGGCGGACGGGGACACGACGCGTATCTATTTACTCAGCGTGAATCACTGAGTAACGTAATGAATTAGCTTAGAAAAATTGAATTCCCTGGTTTTGGTGCCACACGTTTAAGCAGTGGAGGCCATTGAACGCACAAGACAGCGCATGTGATTATAGTGTATAACATTTTTTTTATATTTTGTTTTGATTTTATCTGTTTAGTGGTGCTTATGAAGAAACGTGTTTTAGCAATAAAATTCCGTTGTACTAGCGCCTTGGTGTCTCGTCGTTCCGTAGTCTTTGTTTATTTTTGCACTCAACCCTACCAAGAGCCAATCGACCGGCATTTCTGCCCTGCTCGGGTCCGTTGAAGCCGTTTAAATTGACAGCGCAGTTAGTTGGATCAGTGCCCACGAGTGATGAACGCTGTGACATCAGTGTGCGCTTTTCATAGGTCGAAGGAGAAGCACTAATGGTGCTAGGGAGACTCAAGGTTCCTATTTGAGGACGAAACCGTACCGTACTGGCTTTTTTTCATCATCCTGCATGGGTGCGCGTAAAACACATCCTGTAAAGTTGTATCGCATCGCATGCTCCAGTTTTCTCGAGTCCTATATAAAGGCAGTTACGTTTACATGTCTGGCTGGGAGTCAAGACTCACCTCAGAGACTGCAGCGCAAAGACCAGCTAAAGTGTTGAAGGGGACAAAAAGCACACAACCAATTTGCTAAAAAGCAAGTAGCAAGCAAGCAAACATACATACAAGCAAGGAAGAACAAATGTGGCACACGCTGCAGCTTCGGACTTTGGCTAGTTTGTCAAGAAAAAAATCTCTTCCGGTATAAGTATACGTATGTGCAGTGTATGCATGTTAAAGTCAACAAATATAATTCAGTGACGTTCCTCTCTGAACAACACTAAAACCACTTGGTTCCTCAATATGCAGCCAGGAACAGGATGGAAAAACAAAGACGTGGCTCATGATTTTGAATTATAAGAAAATAGAAGTTGACTTCCTTTAAGGTGTCTGTCACAGGCTCATAATCATCCGCGGACCAATGCCGTCGTGAATGCTTTTATGCTGTGCTCTGAACGAAGTGTCGTTTTGGTGTATAATTGGAAATGAAATCGGGTTATCCTCTTCACATGATTTTTTCCGCGTTACGCCCACACTAATTGTCCAATGTATACAGGACGGAAATAGCCCCGATACCGCTTGTTCGGTACCGCTAAAACAAGCCTTTCTACTCGCACCCTTAAAATATGCAAAACGAGCACTTTTTTTTTTTTTCAATCACTACAACGGTGGAGGCACCTCAGCCACCACTCTGTTGCTTTCCGAGGAAGAGGGGCCGTATACCAGGAGTCGGCCTGGCGCCGCGAACCCTTTCACGGCGCCGGCCTGGGTGGTTCCGCCAATTCCACAAATAGCCGTGCAATTGCGCGAGACGCGGGCTGCACGGACCCGAAGACCACTACCTTCGACTTTACGGCGCGGCCCCAGCGAGCACGAAGCAAATTGCACCCGGCTGTAACGACGTTCGAACAAAAAAAAAGTGCTAGGTAAGTGGGTTGGTCGCATTAGAACAGAAAAGAGAATGAATCCGGCCACGCCGTGTTATAGAAGGCGTGAGAGATCGAGGAGACGAGAAAAAAAAAGTGAAAAATTGAAATTGTGGCTTGAGTTTTAAGAGGGGACGGGTAATCGGAAGGCGAGAGTGTGATTCGTTGTTGGGAGTGGCTCTGCTGGCGGGATTCGCTATTAGATTCGGAATCGCAACCCCTTCCAATATTTTTGCGCAATGTACTTGCGTAATTTTATTCCCTTTCGCGTTGCTTTGAAACAATTTGTCACGCTACCCGAGCAGGGTATAACAGACACGACCAATTTCCGCAGGAATTCACTTCCATGAAAGCTCTGCTGCAAGCCCCTTGCGACCAAGATACGTCTAAAGGGAAGTATTGATCGGGGTGCGCGTAGCGATTAAATCGATGCTCTGTGGCGGGCAAAGTATATCATTAATATTTAGCGCGAGAGCGCTAGGTGCATCCCCTCGTAATATCGCCTGTGTCAGTGTGAAGCCTGTCAGTCAAGGTCACCTTGTCGAGTTTGCGCTGGGCGTCTCCTCTGTCGAATAAAGTTTGAGTTTGGGCTAGTGGGTTGCACGACATATCGGTTAAAACAGTGGTTTGGTTGTCTCTTTCTTTAGTTTCCGTGCCGTTTTCTCCCATATGTCCTCCGTCACCTTTATCATCTCTCAATAGTTTAAGAGAGTGGACGCTAACTGGAACATAACGGTAAAAATAGGCCTCGTATTTTTTGCTTCCACCATAACGTCGAAAGAGCGCGCAGACTTCTGCCGCCCGTGCCACGTAACATCCCCTCCTCCCACTCCCTCCTCCCTTGACGCTCTTCCCGTACCCTTTCGCTCTTCAAATCACGAAGACAGTAGAGGTTTGCTAAAACAAATTCGATTTCGCTAATTTTGCACTTCTGACCCGCCATGTGTAGGGATTTTTTGTTTGTCGGAATAGCTCGGGACATCTTTTTATTTGCTTTTTCTTGCCCCTCTTCTACAACATTTTTTACGGCGTTGTTTCTTCATCTGCTGTCGTAAAAGTCAATCCCACGTGTATTTTTGATTAAGGAAACGCTGCTACTCTCGGTTATGTACTTCTGTTTGGCCTCAAACAATCGTAATGCTTCGCTTGTGCTGAGCAGTGTTGACATGTGTGAGGCGTGCCACCAAATTTAGCAGTGTTAAACGTGTTCAATACATATTCCGTGTTCAAGCATTTGGACCCATTTTCTGGCCGGGTGGTTGAATCGAGTGACAACAGCGGAGATCGCCACGCTGGGGGAAGAGGCGTTCCTTTTGCGCTGGTCCTGCCGCTTCATCAAGGTGAACAGCGCACGTTTGGAAATAAGAATAGTTGAGTATTAGCCTTGTAACCATGCTAACACAAGATAGAATATTAGCCTTGTAACCTGACTAAATACGATACATAGTTATATGCAGTGTTCACTTTACCATGTGTGTGTGAGAGAGGGAACGATCTTTAATAAAACTGGCGATGTCAGCCGAGCTAAGCTGCCTGGCTTGCTACGCCAGATGAATGCGATAACGATTATGATTATAATGATGAAGAGGAGTACACATGATTTTAACTATTTACGAAGTCTGATCATGTGTGTATATGTAACTATCTAAGACTGTAGCACTGCTACCCACATTCGTGGTGTTACGACCCTGAAGCTACTGTTCGCGCCTGTCGACAACTCAACTTTCCACTCTGTCTATGTTGTACCCTGCGTGGTACAAAATGTTACAACTTGTATGTAGGCCAGCGGCAGCCATTTCTGGATTGTTGTTTTTGTGCGTGTATCCCTTTTGTAATGTGTATTTGTTACCTGATGCATAGTTCCATCCAGGCATGTTATGTATCTGCTTCGATGGACAAAAAAACCTCTTAACAGTGACCAAAATTTTCGCGTTCAGGTATCCCAAAACGACTACCGTCTTTAAAAGCCAGCTAACTAAGAATAACGAAGCGGCGCTCCACCACGCTCAAGGGCTACAACTCGCGCTCACCTTCGCAAAACGACTCCGATTTTTTTTTCTTCTTCTATCGATAACCAGTACCGACAAGGCCGAAAGGCGAACTCCTTTCTTTTTAACATTTTTTTCTCGCTTTACCTTCCCACACTCAGGACCAGTAAAAGCAAGGGGGGAGGGGGGGGGGGGGGGGGGACGCCATGAGCCGTACACCGAGGCTGAACGCGCGAGCCCACAAGCGCGAGGCCGGGGGAGCCACGCCATCCCCTATTTATATCCCCCGTAGAGTTCAACGCGGAAACCTGCGAGATTAGGATTACTGTCATTATCTCCCCCCAAACGAGCGAGCGCGCATGACTGCCTCCACCCCCGTGCATAAACGACGCTCGCAGAAGAGCACACCACTCGCGGAAGACGGACTCCCGCTATTATGCAGCGCGCGAGGCCCCGCGCGTCCGCTCGAAGTCGAAGCGATACTCCTACTTGTGCGACGCCCAAGGACTCTTCTTCGATCGCTGCCCTTTCTCGCTTGTCGGGGGAAGAAAGGACTCCTGACGCCGAATTCCGCAGACAAAAGAACGCCTTGAATTGCCCGAAAAACCTTAGCGGGACCGTTCTGGCATTTATTTGTTATTTGGTTACAGTTAAACCTCGACATAATGAAATTGACAAGAGTTCACAATTTTTCGTTACATGGAGGTTTTCATCAAATGCAGGTTTCGAAATAATGCTCGCGTGAATGAAGCAGAAACGAAACCAAAATGCTGGACATTGGTGACGGTCATTAACCATTCAATGATATATTTCACACCAAATTTTTGGGTGCATTTGAAGTTTGACACTTTTCGGTGCGTTTCAAGAACCCCACCTATGCTGAAAGGCGCCTTTTCGCGGGCTTGATGCTCTTTCCGCATTCAGAATTGTTGAGATGATGCTGGCTGGGATACTGTACCGTGAAGCGACGTTCTTCGTTCTCGCCGGCGAGACAGCATTTAAATTGTGAGCTTGTCTCGAAAAAAAAGGCAAAACTTTTCATTTTCTGGCAGCAGAACTAATCACCGACGAACCAACATTGATGTTACAGCGGAGACGCGCGACAGTATGCAGATAAGCAGGTCTAGCCCCTTGGCTCAGTGGCTAAGGCATTGCGCTGTTGAGCACGAGGTCGCGGGTTCGATTCCCGGCTGCGGGGGGCCGCTTTTCTCATGGAGGCGAAAAGCAAAAACGCCCGGGTGTACGATTTCGGCGCACGTTAAAGATCCCCAGGTGCTCAAAATTAATCCGGAGCCCTCCACTACGGCGCGGCTCATCGCCTACGTTGCTTCGGTGCGTTAAACCCTACAATCAATCAATCAAGGCCTAGCACCTAACCGACACCGCACTTACACGTGCAAATGCACGTTAGTGTGTGGTGCGAGTGAAATTTGGTTGATTAGTGCAATTCTCCCGCTGATTTTTCAGAAAAAGTGCGAAAAACAATTACTCATCAGCGTAGCAAGTTCATTACATCATGGTTAACCGTCGCAACGCCGTCGTTACATCGAGGTCGCAAACACATTAGCTTCAATGGGGCTGGCGATGGGGAATCGAAAAATTTCGTTAAATCCAGGAGTTCGCTGCATAGAGGTCCGTTACATCTAGGTTTGACTGTATTTACTTATTCTTACCTTACTGTTAGCCTCATTTGAGGGGCACTATGTAGGAGGGCATAATTACAATATTAAAAGCGGAAAGGGCGCATTGGGAAACGCAATTGGACGCCAAATATGGCATGCACGCATACGAACGAGCAAATCGACGGTGAGGCAACCATGCGCAAGAAGAACAGCAGTAGTCTGAAACCTAACTTGACAAGATAATGGCGCAAGAAACAGGGCGCATTCGAATTTCTGAAAGACGAGGTGATAATTATCGCTAAACTCGAGGCGCCAGAAATAAAGGGAGTACGAGTCCGCAATAGAGGGGGCATTTTTTTCATCTGAACTGGTGCAGGTTAGTGCAGTGCCGTGCAGACCAGTGTCGGGTGCTACCGGGGTTTTACGATTAGTAAAAAAAAAAAATGCCTCTAGACATGACAAGGCGAAACAACACAAAAAAAGAAAAGAAGAAAACGCGCAAATAGAAGGCGAGCGCCCGACTAAGCACGAGGTCGCAGGTTCGATTCCCGGCCGCGGAGGCCGCTTTTCTGATGGAGGCGAAAAGCAAAAACGCCCGTGTGTGCGAGATTGCGGCACACGTTAAAGATCCCCAGGTGGTCAAAATTAATCCCGAGCTCTCCACTACGGCGCGCCTCATCGCCTGCGTTGCGTCGGCGCGTTAAACCTACAACCAATCAATCAACTGTGACGTATGGCTGTATAGCTCCCACCTTCACGTACAATGAGATTGACGTTGCCTGACGCTCGGTTAACCTCAACGTATAGGGCTGCCAATATTAGGTCTAAACACAGGCGCAAAAATAAGTATCTTGGTCACAGTAACGCAAGAAAGGAAAAAAGACGAATAAAAAAAGATAGATTATGATGACGTTTTTGCGCCAACATCTTAATCCACACAAGCGTGTGTACATGTCGTCTGCAACATTTATTCTTACGTACGACGTGCTTTTTTGAAACCCCATCCACAGCCCCGTGGAGGAAGAGGCATGGAAAAAAAGTAAAATTGACGACTCGGGACTAACGCAGCAATACATTGTGTTTACGCCTAGCGAGCTGAAATGATCACAGTAACTTTTTTTTTCTGTTTTATCAGAAAGAGCACGGAACGGTCGCACTCCCGCAGCTGCGTACAGTGCATAGTCAACTCGCCTTTCTTGAGATGCACTAAATGTGTGCGGGGCCCATGAGCGCCGCAGGAGTGCAGTGCTGTCGTGCCACAACAATGAAATTACCAACACCGAGTTAGCGCTCTAGTCGACCCCTTTTCGCGCGTCGCCACTGCGAGCCTGCATACGGCTCAATCAGCGAGATTTCTTCGGGTCGCGGCACGCCAGCAGATTACGCTTTGGGGCGGAGACCACTTTCTCGGGAGGGCTCTGCAGCTGTCAATCTATATATGAAGTCGACCTAATCTAATATCTAATCAAATCTGATGTAGTAACTAATAATTAGAAATCATACTCCAATTCGCCGCTTAAGCGACGTTATCACCAGGCCGTGTTTCATTTGCTTGTCATAATTAGTTAACTTGCCATTGGTGTAGTCGACAATAATTGGAAATTACGCTCTGATGTCAGTACATGAGCCACTGCAGGAGAGGATGGTAAAAGAGAACAGGTGTAGCTCGTGTTTTATCTGGACTATCTACAAACCATATGACGTTAACTGCTCAAACAAATACACAACCATGGCAAGTTTTATCTCAGCCGGTATCACGGATAGCTGTCAGTCGCAGTTTAGTTCTAGTCAGATCAATCGGTTGCTCCTGAGCTATTCTAGCCGCATCACAAAGCCCCAAGGGAACGGGGCCCGGCCGCGTGTTTGTCTGTCAGTTTAAAACTGTAGTCTCTTGAACTCTTTTGGACAGCGCTCCGGTCAACACGCTCGTAAACAAATTCAAACTGCAATTCAAAGCGCATGTGCCTTTTGTTTTTCAGAACTGTTTTTTAACAGCTTTGCTGGCCAATCCCCGGGGCTGCGTGTCAGCCGTTTTCTTCCTCGCAAACCGCAGGTGCGTGCACGGTCGAAGTGCGGCCGCGGCCAAACGCAGCATCGGCTGAAATCCGCGGCCTGTCTGCCGACCTTCCCGGCTCCAGGTGCGGCGTGGCCCGCCAAGGCGAAGCTGGGATTTAAATGCGGCGCCTTGGCGTACGCCACCCTTCTTCGCCTGCGCTAGCAGGAGCGCACATTTACACACAGTCGAGCCAAGCCTGTGCCGCGATGATGTCAACGCTTCCGATCGTTTCTCGGCTTTTAACTCAGCGAATGTATTAGCATACGAGATGCCCAATCAGCCGTAGACTCGACAACGGCTCGCTCTCGCCAACCCCCGTCGGCTGCAACCTTGCCGTTGCGGCAGCCCTCGGAAATTCGCCGACAACAGCAGCCGGCTAACGGGAAGACGCCGGGATACGGCTGCATAGCCGCCTGTTGGGCTTCTGCCGCGTATAATAGTTTTTTTTTCTTTCCTCTCTTAAATGTAGAAACACACGGGCCTCGGTGTGCTAGTCCCGGAGTTTTTCTGATTTTTTTTCCCTGCTAATCGCCGCTTGGTCGCCGTGTTGATCTTTAACCAAGGTCTTTGCTAAACGCCCAGACGTGATGAGCGCCGATTGGCCTCTCTGCCGCTTCGCTCAAGATTTAGCTCAACTAAGGCTAACGGTTGTAAGATTCTAAATGTAACCGATGGACGTCAAAATAATTCTAGCTCAAGCTCTGCTCATCGCAGCCAAGCTGCGTAAAAGGCAGCTCATCAATTCTGGAAGCTTTATTGAAGTACCCGCCATAGATTAGATGTCTGTGTCATCATGTCCATATTGTCTGAGGAGCGCGATCACCTTTGTTATTTTTTTCACTTAATCGCGCAGAAGTGTTTTCCCCGGCACTAAATTCACCCCGCTCCAGTAGCAGAAACACGGCCGACATGTGGCGCCTGCTTCAAGATGCGCGAGTTTCGCATCTGCTTAAAAGTTATATATATATATATATATATATATATATATATATATATATATATATATATATATTAGAAACAATCATCGTCTACCCACTCCTTCACTCCTTATGCGTTGCCCTTAACCTGAATTGTCTGAAATCGCACCCGACGTTTATGAAGTTTGTGGCAAAGTGCCTTACGAACCAAACAATAACTGCTACAACTAACCAATATAGTGGATACTTCAGTATAATGTGCTGTTGGGCTAGTTGGTGCATTATGTATCACGAAACTTGCGCTAAATAGACAAACAGACGAAGGAAGACGGACGATGCGCGATGAAATAGTTGTGAGTTGCGCATCGTCCGTCTTCCTTCGTCTGTTTATGTCTATTTAGCGCAAGTTTCGTGATACATAGTGGATAAAACTAACCAAGGAGCTTAAACACTCTGGCAAGAATTCACGATGCCTGTTCTCCTAACGAAACCGTTTGATAGAAGAAATGGTCGACGTGCCTTAAGCTCTGCGTTGAGTTTTCAACTCTTCGTGCATAGTTTTCGCAAGCACAGTAGTTACCTTGAATCCCATGTTGTAGTTTCCTCGAACGCGACATACCTGTACGGCCACGATAAGGAGGGAGAAAAAAAAACCCCGATTCCTGAGGAAAGTATCAGGCAGTTAACGGTAGCGAATGCATCGCAGTGCGCCTTGTAGAGAAATGGCATTTAGCGCACACGATGTCGGGAGCATCCTCGTTCTCGCCCCTCATCGGTCATGGTGCAGCAGTCACCTTGAAATTATAATGAAGTGGACTCGCAGTTTCCCGCTGCGATCGATGGGCGGGCATGCCGTATTCCATCGGCTGACACAAGGTAGTCAGTGATGTAACGGTGCAACGTCTCACTTTCTTCACTCTGTTCACGTCCGTGCTCTCGACCCAGCCAGCTCTCGCCAGGCTGGTATCATAGTCAGTCCGTGCTCATATACCGAAGGAGTGGGTTCGTACCATTTCGCGTGAAGACGCACTAATAACAATTAACGTCGGTCGACGTAATCGCAGCCCCATTACCCAGTCGGTGGCGTCACGGATCCGTTAGCTAATTTACGGCCGAGGATGCGACCTCACGAAACAGGCAGGAACACATCGGCGATGCAACGATATCGCCACCGCGGCGCAGCCGCTTGTACGCACGTGCACGCCGCACACTTTGTAAATTAGAGCGAGATATATCGAGGGGGCCTCGGCTCGCCCAGCACGATGGCCCCAGAGAAAGCGACGCCAAATTGGGTCACGTATGCAATCGTCACTCTCATCGATGAATACGCGCGAAGAAGAGGGGTGGGGGTTGCCCACGAAAAGAGGAACGCACGGCCAAGAGGACTCCTCCGCGTCCTTGCCCCACTTCTGGCGAACCGCGCCTGCCTGGATTCGGGGCCTGCCCTCACCTGGCGCCGTGTGCGCTGTACCACTGAGCGCTTGTTGCTTTTCGGGGTACACACATCGAGATCGGCCGCTGCCGCCGCTACAGTTATAAGGCGCGCGTATCGAGGTCAAGTGCACTGGAATTCGGAGTGATAAAGAAGCGAAACACGACCGCGAAAAGTGCTGCAGCAGCTTGTGCACCCCTCGTCGAAAACGACAGTCTTGAACCGAACGGGGAGCCTCGCGACGGTGGCGTCCGTTCGTTATTCGCCCTTTTTCCGAGTCCCCTTAACCTTGGTGAGTGTGTGACGAGTGCACAATGCCGAATCAGTCCGCAAGTGGGGCTCCAATACGCGTATTATACGGGTTATTCATATGTTGGCTTTTATAATATCGGAGGGCGTCGGTCTGGCAGAATTGACCCCCCCCCCCCTTCTCCCTCCCGGCAGATAAGGGAGAGGACGTTATTTGGGGCCACTCAGGGGAAAGTACGTTTGTATCGGCAATAAAATATTTTGATTGAACGTAGACTAGAGCAGACACAAATTCGTAATGCTCCCGTGAACAGGAATAAACTGAAGGATTAATTCGGACTACGCCAAATGCGACAAAATCGGAAGTTAGAGCACGTGATAGCCTTTCAGGTCCACCTTTTTTAGGGGCTCGTGAGGTATAAATTACAAAGCTAATTTCATATTTTTTTTGTTTTGCGACTTTCTACCTTCTTCATATAAATGAGGACCAAAAGTATTTCTTATTGGATCCCAACTATTTCTTTCTAATGCAAACATTTCCATTAGAATTAGGTAACCATCTTTGCTTTTCTTCGACAACGGCAGAACTTGGCAGCCCTTCTCCCTCAGATAATTTTACGTAGAATGAAACCAGTACGTATACATATATATTGCCGACTTTCCCTTCTGAGTATATGTTTATATATGTATATATGAATCAGGCTGAGCGAGTATATATCGACCCCTGAGGAAATCTGGAAATAGTTCGATATGATTGGGGATTTAGATATACAGCCTACGCGAATTTAAAAAATAACACACATAAAACCAAGGTGACAATCATGATGTTCGCTACAAGCAATAATTCTGAATACAGCCGAATTATTGTATGATTGTATGATAAAGGGTTGGATCGTATGATAAATTTAAGCACCGTACGGATAAACATGCCGGGACCTTGAAGACAGATGGGAGGGGGGCGGTGTGCAATGCAGTAAATCATTCTCTTCGAGTGATATGCGCGGTAATATGGCATATTGATCTGAAAGGTTTAGTTATAACGCTCGTACACCTTACAAACTGTGAGTTCCCTCATTCTTCGCGACAGGATGTTCTCTGAAAATAAAACAATCCGGGTTAAAAGACATACGCCCCAAAACATTCAACAGCCACAAGGAAGGTCAATAGCGCATACGAAGCCCGTCAGTTTCGGCGCACCTGAACGAAGTATGTATAGTCTGACCCATGAAATGACGAATCGACTTAACGACTTCTGCTTTTTCACGTTTCCGCTATGCACTAGGCGGGCTGCTTTGTAATGCAGCACTGTGCAATAAATTGAAAGATTTGTACTCTCCAAATTGTTTCCCAAATCGGGCTTGTCTGCTTACTGCATACGTTTGCCGCATGCAATTTACCCAGAGAGTGCATCTGCGTGTTACTATTATAAGCACGCACTGCTGAAGCTGTTTAAGCGCCTTCTCACATAATACGCTAGTTATTAGCCGAATCGATTGCGTGTTCCTACTCCTAGTCCTACGAAAAGAAGAAAAAATGAAACTCACTCAATCGCTACGCAATAACAGTAAACGAAAACTTGCGTACGTGTACACACGGCGACATGAATACCGATACTTTTCCTTGAAGGAAAGTCTACTTTCGCTTTCCACGACTTTCCCAGTCATCCTTGTGTGGTTCTCGTCATCCTTACCTTTCAGAAATTTGCAACTCCTGTTTCCTAAGAAGCTTTCATTCTCGTTCTCATCTCAGCAGAGACCGACAGTGTCTATGGTGCAATCTTCCATCGCATATCGTTTCCCACTTACGTCATCCTATGCCGTCATTAGCGCTCGCAAACGAAACAAAAAAATCGAAAGCGGCAAACGAAGCAAGCAGCAATGTCTTCCGCTTCTTTATTACCCATGTGTACAAATAACTCCTTCATTCACAATGTATTATGCCGCAAAAGCGGGCGTGGTCGAATGTCGCGAACGTCAAGCAGCGTACGAATGCCCCATGTCGTCTTTAAACCCTTGCAAGCAGCAGTTTTATATTATCGACCTTCAACTCCGTGGTGACTCCCTGCTTCACAAGACATAATAAAAGGGGCGCTAAAGAGACGACGACGAAGTAGACCCAAATGGCATATACAGGCGCCAACTTCCAACTGTTTCTTCATAGAAAAAAAAACATGCTTACTTATGCACAGGCAAATAGTACAAATAAATTCAAGATTTCTGTCAAAAAATAACATTTGCTGACGACTCACAGATGAAATAGTAACAGCAATGGACGTGTAGGCACACACGCGCATTACTGATACTACCGACGCGGAACCATGGCGACTAAAGCACGTTCTCGACTGTGTGATTAGACACTGTCTTTAATAAAAGACCACTCTTTATCACTAAGCGCTAGTGAAGGCGTGCTGACGCAGTCATCCCCCGCTTTTTTTTTATGAAGTATGCCTCAGTAATCTCCTTTTCCGTCTTGTTTCCTGCCTTCTTCAAAAAGGTCGTGTTTTCCAGGAATGGGGTGCAACCGCAGCGCTTACACTTATCCACCAAGTGCCCACCGTTCTTGCTGCTGACTGCCAGCCGGTGCTCTCTGGCCCGGTCGTTGAAGCAGCGGCCAGTTTGGCCAATGTAAACCTTCCCGCAGTCCAATGGGATACTGTACACGACATTGCTATAGCACATTCTGTGTAGCAGGTGGCGGGCTTCTTGGTGCATGTTGCTGGTGGATTACTCGCCACAAAAGAGCAAATCTTAGCCAGCTTGCATGCGGCCGAATATACAATGTGCACATTGTATCTGGACGCGACTTTCTTGATACTGTGTGATAGGGTATGCACGTATGGTATAACGTGCATTTTCATATTTTCTTTTTGCCTGTACATCTTTCTGCCAGGTGTTAGCTTCTGCAAAAGGCTGTCGCACACATTCTTAATGACGGCGGGAGAGAATCGAGCTTCTTGCAAGCGGCTGAGCTGATTACTGAAGCACGTAATTATATTGTGCTTGCAAAACCTGAAGGGCGCCCTGTTCTTTTGTCATTTTCTTCTACGAGCCACCCCTAGTCGGCTAATTCTGTTTTTATTACTATTTTAGGGGACACCGGTTTGGTTTTAAAGGGACCGTGCAACACTTTCGATAAGAGCTTCCACTCTTTCCTTCGCGTCTGGAACCACTGCGAAAGCTACAGTTATTTCCAGCTCGAATACAAACGTGTAAACATAAATACATTGACCCCCTTCCTTCCCTCATACAGGCGCTCATGCATAGGAGCAGTAGTGGTGGGACCATTTGTTCCTAGTTTGAAGTTGGGACCATTTGTTCCGGGACCATTAGTTCCGGGGCCATTTGTTCCGGGACCATTTGTTCCGCGACCGCGAACCAGATACATACGCCTTCCATTTCTGCTTTATTTTTGTGGCTTTTTTTTTAAGTTGCTATCAAAAAGCGTTCATTGCTACAACTGAAGGAAAACTGGCCAACAGCCGCTACATGGTCTTAGTGACGTAATTCGAGCCGTCGAAGAACATCAGGACCGTGAAAGAGAGAAAAATCTTTTGAGCGCGTTTAAAAGTTTTCTGATGGACATAGAGCAGTAATTTTTGGCTGATGTACTTTTCGACCCCCTAATCTAAGTACTGGGTGTGTTGTGTGACTACGTTCTGCAAGCATTTAGGATTTCAAGAAAAGTTCAAAAAAGTGTTGCAGGGTCCCCTTATGTACGCACAACTCAACTCCGGGACCTGACGAATCGTGCCCGAGCTCCCACGTGTTGTCCCTGCATGACAGGGCCCCCTTTAATCGCCGCCGAGGAGAAAAGCGAAAACCAGAGAGCAAAACGAAAGGAAGCAAAAAGAAAAGCGAACTGCGCCAATGCGAAGGCCGACGGTCCTTCTCTCGCACGGGCAGGCCCCATTAGAAGTCTGGAGGCCGTCGCCTGCCGCCTCCCCAGCAGCTCGCGAAGCCCAGGCACGTCGAACCGCGCTTCGAATCGCGGCAAGGCCAAACACGACCAGGCGCCGTCGCAGCGTGCCCACGCGGCCGCGGCAGTCGCGTCTTCTCGGAAGCGCCGGCTACGCACAGGGCTGACTTCGGTTGCCGCCCGAGTGGAAACTACGAACGCTCGAAGCGAGGTGCCGAAAGGCAAGGATGGACTTGAAGCATGTCCAGAGGTGGCAAAATCACTTCTAAAAAAATAATTAAATTACGTTACTCGTTACTTTCCTAGAATTTTCTAAAATGTAATTAAATTACATTAGAAATTACACGTGGCCGAAAGTAATGACATTCCATTACTATTACTTTTCAAAAGTAATGAAATCACTTTGAAATTACTTTGAGAGCTCTCATCGAAGCGTTGTTTCCTTCGTGTTCGTAGAGTCTCAATTCCCAGAGACTCTCTGGGCATCGGAACTCTACTTGGTAAACTTTTCTTGGTCAACTTTTTATGCCGCAAGAGAAGCGGACAGGCTATATCGTAGTCAAAAGGTATTGGGAAAGTAACAAGTAATTTCCATGAAATTACTGGCCTGAAGTAATCTATTACATTACTAAATTACCAACACTCGAAAGTAATTCATTACATTACTCATTACAGCAAAAGGCAATTTAATTAGTTCAATTTAATTACTGTAATTTCATAACTGCCAAGTCTGACCATGTCGTTTTGCCATGCAGAAGCAGTGCATGCAAACTTTCGCTATAACGAATTTCTCACTACACGAAACAGGTTTCGTTATAAGCGATACTTCAATAAAAGAGGGCTCAATAAACAGCAGTGCGTGAAACACTTCAAATAAACCGATATGTCGAATAAAGCGATTTCGTCACAGCGAAAGCAAGAAGAACAGAAGGGGGGGGGGGGGGGGGGGAGGCAGCAACTTGTTTAGTGCACGCACAAAAATAAGAACACTCTTTGCTAACGGCCCTGAAGACGTCCGCCTTTCACTGTACCTTTTATAAAATAACACGACGTTAAGCACAGACGTGTGATATCTCCTTGTCAAAATCGCCTCTGTTGTCCTTTACGCTTTAATGTTGTTTCCACATCACTGTTGCATGTTTGCGTTTTATGTCTTAACTATCGCGACAAGCTCATATGTCAGTCACAAGATGGAAAAATGGGACGCGATTGTACTCGTTCGGGTATCTAAGAAAGGACCCGTGAAATCAGGTGGCAGATGTGTGATTCGCCGATGCAGGCTGCCCTTTATACTTAAAGTTGTTCGTTTTCGGGTAATACCCGATTTCACCCGGATTTTACACCACGAACATGTTTCAGGAGAATCGGCTTAAACCCGATTGGTTCCCGAATGGACCTTTTCAAAGCAGCGATCTGCACAATCGTGGGCTGACGGTCCGCCGTTCTCAACAAGCACTTCCTGGAAGCAAGCCACCTCAAACACAGCTTTCGGACTCATTGAGTATGGCCTGACTCTACCGCTCGCTACCCCCGCAGGCTGGGAAATGCTGCGCTGACATTGTTGCGCCTAGCTAACGGAAGCTCTGATGTCGAGAGAACTTTCTCTCGGCTGAGGTACGTTCACCGATCGGACAGGTCTCAATGGAGCCCGACATGTTGCGCATGCATATAAGGTGCAAGGATGTGTGAAAAAATGAATGACCAGCTTTTCGTGAACAAAATGTTTCGTTTCTTAGAAGTTACCAATGATCTTTACTGCGGTCATAATTACTGATTAATTTCGAAACAAACGCCAATTTCGGAGAGTATTTGCTAGATATTCGCGAATAAAATGTTTCATTTCTTAGAAGTTATCAATGATCTTTACTTGTCACCATTACTGATTCATTTCCAAGCAAACACCAAATTTCGGAGAGTATTTGCTGGAAAACGCTGATGTTTCTCGATTACCAGCTTGAACAAACACCAATTTTAACGCGTTAGAGTTAAAAATACCCTGATACCTTCTGATCAAATAAACGGAGTGTATTACATCGTCCGTCTGTGGATTCAACCCGAAAAAACCCGAATTTCGGAATGATCTTACAAAAAAAAAAGATCGATTTCTCCCCGATTATCAGTTTTAAAAGTAGCACCCGACTTTTATCCCCCGATTAAAAAAATAAATAAAACCCGAAAACGAACAGCCCTGTTTATACTGCTTGGACTTTCCTTCGCCCGCCTGCAGACATTTGCAGGGGTCGTACTGAAATCGAGTGAACCCTGATGCGGATATGATGAGACGCATTTGGAAACTCCTTGCCTCGGCAATGGAAAGCACTCTTCTCAACAGCCCTCGAGATATGTATTCCAGAATACCACTCCCTTTTCTGATTCCATCGCGAGAGCTCTCTGCTGTTGTGGCTAGTCACCATGGGAGCGTGGTGTATAAGACTGTTTCTAAAAGGGGCGTCCTCTCGCCGCTTTCTTGCCTTTCATTTTGCGGCGACAGCTGTAAATACCACGGGTGGTTGTCCTCCCAAGAGGTTGCCCGCATGAGCATGCATGCCTAAATAAAAGCGGGCTCGCCAACGGCCTGCGCGGCTTGCCTCCGGGCCGGCGTACCAGCGAACCAATGTTTGTCATGAATCTCTGGGTTTGCAGCTGGTTTCCTCAAACTATACATTCAAGCAGGTTGCCAAAGGCTTCGTGGCGGCTACCTGTCACCGTGCTTGGATTGGCTCGATACCTTACTGCTGGAAAATAAAAATAAAAGAAACGTAATGATAATGCTGCTGCTTAAAATAAATGCCTAATTGCCAGGTTACAACATTACGCAAAAATGTCATGTATTATAAGCAACGTCTTGCAACGCGTTACATACGAGCCTGCACCGAAGGAAAATTTCAGTCCTTTGAGGCGCTCCCTGTGGCGGACTGACAAAAAAAAAAAAAGTGGGAAATGTAAAAAATGCCGCCGAGAACCGGGTATGCAACTCGTGACTCCATGCTTGGAAGATTTAGGCCTTAACCAATTTCCTGTGCCCTGCGAATGCTTAAAAAACGCGGCTTAGCTACACACCCGCACGTGCAACCGGCGCTCATCAGAAATTGCAGCAGCCTCAGTTATTTTCGCAACGGAGTAGCAATCTTCTTTTCTTGATTTCTGGTATGTTAGATATTTCTTAAAACGTCCGTGGAAGCTCCCTGGTACACAGACATGGCCTCTGCGAAAGCATCTCTGGGGCGCGAATTTTTATTAAAGAAATCGAAGGCGACGGCCAAGGCTGCCCTTGCGAGCCAATGCCAACGCTCGATGGTGCCTCCCAATGGCAACCTGGAGTGCGAGATTAAATGTAAGGCCCTACTTTGACGCGTGCGCCGTAGATAGATACTCAGCAAGATGGTCGCGCATACGGTCGATAAACGTCGCCTTCAGACGACGCTGTCATGACTCGTGCGCAGAAAGCACCATTCAGGCAGGTTCTTGGCCCCACGAGGGCGCATGGTTCTTGTCGAAACTCCGTTACAGTTGGTGCTGCTCTTCAGAGAGCATTGAGTGACAGCCCGAGCACTTGCCCCTACGGAATGGGCGCCAAATTCGAACGCCAAGGCAGCATCCCATCTATGCTTAGATGACCCGGCCGCTCTTATGGCAGCTGGCGGCTCGCTGTATACCCAGGGCGCGCTGGGTGAAAGTTAATGGCCTGTCCGATAACGGATGCGATACGCGTTGAGTAGTCCCGGATGTTGTCCATGCTATAAACGCCGCTTTCCTTTTCTCTATGCGGGAGAAAGCGCCTGCGTAAGGTTATATACTGGGAAAGCCGGATAAACTCGAGAAACGCACATTACGTTCATATATCTCGAGATGAATATATATATATATATATATATATATATATATATATATATATATATATATATATATATATATATATATATATATATATATATATATATATATATATATATATATATATATATATATATATATATGACTTGAAATAAGGACAGTCATGAGCAATTTGCAACAAGAGCTGCCAAAAAAACGGTAAGACAGTAACTGACCAATTCAAAGTACGAAAATACGTTTCGGGGCGCGTACGGGTCTTTGTGCACAATGCCGCGAAAAAAATACAAGCGGTCGACATTTAAATGCGAAGCTTACGATGTAATACGTGGGCGCACGTAATTTGGTATCGGGGTTCATAATATCAGGGTTTGTTTGGATGACGGATCACCATCAACAGCCTGCTCAGGCCCACTGCAGCGCGAAGGACTCTCCCATTGACCTCCAACCGCTCCTGCCCTGCGCCGCTCGAGTCCAGCGTTGGCCACCGAATTTCCCTATTTCATCCCTCCATCGTGTTATTGGCCTTCCCCTTCTTCTAGAACCCGTCCCCCGGTATTCACTCTGTAACTCTAATTGTCCACCTGTTGCCGGTTCGTCTCACTGCATGTCCAGTCCAAGCCATTTCTTTTTCTTTACTTCAACCATGATATCATCTACTCGAGCTTGTTCCCCGATCCAGGAAGCTCGTTCCCTGTCCCTGAGTGTTATTCCTATCATTATTCGTTCCATGGCCCGTTGAGCCGATCTAGGTTTGCTTTCCAGTAGTTTAGCTAGGAGGCGCCAAGTTTCAGCTCCGTATGCCATCACCGGCAGTATGCACTGGTTGTATACTTTTTCTTTTGAGTAATAGAGGTAGCTTACTTTTCATTATTTGCGAGTGCTTGCCGAGTGCTCCCCAACCCACACCTATTATGCGTCAGATATAACTACCATCTGTCCGAGGTAGTTGTATTCTGTTACTTCCTCTAGCGTTTCGTTTCCTAAGCTGAAAAAGACGTTCTTGACGTGCTTATTCCTCATTACTTTGATTTATTGACAGGGTTTTAAAGGCGCAAGAAAAAACGCGGACACTTGAAGAGAAAAAACAACCGAGACAAACGAAGCGCCCTCTCTTTTTTTTCTCTTCTAGTGTCCGCGTTTTTTCTTGCGCCTTTAAAACCCTGTGATCATGTCGAACCAACTGGCCCACATTAAGCTATTGCTAGTTTAGACTTATTTCTATTTATTTTTAGCCCCACGGCCATGCTTTCTGATTGCAGCTGCTCAAGCATTTTTTACAGGTGTTCTGCAGTCTCACTCAGAGTCCGCAAACCTCAAATGACTCAAGTATTCTCCGTTTATCCTTGATCCTGTGTTTTCCCAGTCAGGCTTTCTGAATACCCCCTCCAGACATGCTGTGAGCAGTTTTGGTGAGATTATGTCTCTCTGTCTTACTCCGTTTTGGATGGGGAATTTGTCGCTTTGCTTGTGAAGTGTCATCCTGCCCGTACATCCCTTATATATGTCGTCTATAGAAGTCTTATGTAGGTCTCTTCTATTCCCTGGTCCTTTAATGCTTGTAGCACGGCTGCCGTTTGTACTGAGTCAAACACCTTCTCATAGTCTATAAACGCCATGTACAGTGGTTTAGTGAACTCTGCGGTTTTTTGTATCGCTTGATTGACAACATGGATGTGATCCATGGTTGACTATCCCTTCCTTAGCCCAGCCTGCTCTTTGGGTTGTTGGGAATCCAGGGTGTCTCCAAAAGGTTAACTATAACTTTGGTAAACAGCTTGTAAACAACTGAGAGTAGGCTGATGGGTCTGTAATTCTTAAGGTCCTTAGTGTCTCTGCTTTTAACAATCACAATAATATTGGCGTTTTTCCACGCTATGAGCACGTTTTGAGTCCCTAAGCATTCCAAAAAGAGTGCAGCAAGCTTTTCCAGTACTATATCTTATCCCTCCTTCAAAAGATCCATGGTTATACCATCGTCACCTGCAGCATTTCCTCTTTCAATGACCTTCAGAGCCTTTCCTACTTCCTCTTTAGTAAGCTAAGCTTGTACTCTCAGTAGCTTCCCCTGATCTAACGTCGCTTGCATAGAGTTTGGTGTAACACATCGTTCTGCTACCTTTACTATCTCGTCCATGGTGTGCGTAACGTTCCTCTGCTCGTCTCTGAGTGCGTACATTCTGTCTTTGCCGATGACAAGCTTCCTGATAGGTGCTTTCAAACTTGCTCCTAACTGCAGCGTTTCCTCGATCACTGCCATGGTATAAGCACGAATGTCGTTTGTTTTACTTCTGTTAATCAATTCAGACACCTCTCCTAACTCAGTTTGATCTACCGCACTTGACGCTTTCGTGTTTTTGCGTTTCCCAATCACTTCCTTCGTTTACTCAGTCAGTTTTCCCGTTTCTTTCCCACAGGCTGCTTCTCGTATACATCTGCTGCCTATTCTGTGATTGCCGTTGTTGGGTTGACAGTTAGCTTGTCTATACAGTATCCTCGTTCTCCTTGTTTAGGCGCGCAAATTTGTTTTGGAGAATTATTTTAAACTCCTCCGTCCTGGCTTTGCTGACTCCATGCTGGATTTCTTACTTTTCACGAATTTCCTTCTTTCTCTTTTGAGATTTAGGCCTACCTTGCATCTAACCGTCCTATGATCGCTGCTTCAAACCTTACTTAGAACCTCTACGTACTACACAGTACCTGGGCTGTCACTTAGGGTGAAATCAATTTCGTTTTTTCTTGTAACATCAAGACTTTCCCATGTCCATTTTCTATTCCTTCAATTGTAGAAGAATGTGTTCATCAACCGCAGATTATTTCTCTCCGCAAATCCCACCAGTGTATCTCCTCGACTGTTGAGATTGTCTATTCCAATGTTTTCCACTGACTTTCTCCGATTTGCTTCTTACAGACTTTTGCGTTAAAGTCACCCATCCCAATTGTGAACTGTGTTATTCCCCTCTTCATTGCTGATTCCACGTCCTCGTAGAAAATGCCATCAGCTTCACCATCACAGCTAGTTTTTGGCGCATAGGCTTGTAGTATCTTTAACCTGCAACCCTTACTTAGCTTAATTGATCACAACAGATGCCACTCTTTCGTTAATGCTGAATAATTCTTCCACGTTTCCTGCTATTTCTATGTGGATTAAGAATCCCACTCCGTGTTCTTTCTTCCCATGGAGTCCTGAGTAAGAAAAAATTCAGCTCCATGAAGCCTCTCCAGTTGTTCTAACTTCGCTTAACCTTATGATATCCTATCTAATGCCTGAGAGCTCCTTTAGTAGTACAGCTGAGCTTGCCTCGCTAGACAGGGTGCGTGCGTTGAAAGTTGCCAGGGTCAAGTTCTCCTGTCCGTACCCAGAGATTCTTGGCACCCTCTGCTGTATCGCTGTTCTGACCGCCGCCGTGGCGAGGTGCTGCACAGCTGCTGGGGACTGAGGCCAGAGAGTTGAGTTGGTCAGTCACGGGAGGTAGCGGCCAACTACTCTACCAGGGTGGCCAGATCCTTTTCTGGTAGAGGAGTGCTGTTGGTGTACCAAAGGGCCTTCCCAGCACGGCTGAACCTGTCTGGTTTAGCCTCTCAGGTATCCTTAATGATGGTTACTTCCGGAGCAGGCATACCTCCGTACCTGCGTTAGTTGGGATCAGAGAGCCAAAGGCTGAAGGATGAAGGCTGAAGGATGACTCGAATAAAGGAACTGACTTTAGGTTGCGTTCTCTGGATGAAACTGCGGCATTGCGACAGACAACATCCCGCTGCTGCTCGTGCGCGAGCTCAGCAGTTGCATTGCAAGCCACCTTTCTCTTTAGAGATCGCGTTGGTGTTCTTTTATTCTTCCAACGATTTTCCTGTTTCACCGATGGAGACCTGGTTGCAATCGACATAGGGGATGCCATAGACTACATCGCGAAAAAGAGGTAATCGGGCAGCGGTTCCTTGACTTTCAGCAGCATATTCCAAAGCTTTCTGGCTGCGTGCCCATTGGGCAGGTGACATTCACTGTTATACTGTTTCTTCAAATAATGTCTCAGACGAGCTTTTTTCGACACCTTGACTAATTACTTGTTCTAGTTTCTGCTTTGGCTCGCTCATCTTTCAACGTCTATGTTGTGGCCAGCCGCACGACAAGGAGGTTTTCAACTTTGAAAGGTTAAATCCTTAGAAGCTCCTCTTTCGCGGGCGTCAATTTACAAAGGCTCCCTGCATCCAATCTTAAATTTTGGTCGCAACAGAGAAAGCAATCTTGTCAGCTTAGTCCTGACTCTTCGTATGTCAATATTAGGCTTTAGTTTGCGATTGTCGGCGGTTTTTTGTTCGTGTGGGTATATTTTTGTGATTTCTGTTCCTTTGCGTTTTTTCTTACCAATAATACATTTACCTTATTATAACGAGTAAATACCATAATTTCGTTACTACAGATTTTTGTGCTGGTACAAGGCGATACACGGTTGTTGCTTTCTGGTGAATTTTTCATGTTCATGTTTGCTGCTTCAGTTTTTTTGCTTTCGCCATTACACCTTTCAAATTACAAATTATAGATTTTCGCAATTACACCTGTTTGTCGGGACACAACCCAATTACGCTTTTCGCGGCTGGGGTACTCGGCAAAGAATACTCGCGCCCTACCAGATGTGGCAAAATTACTCCTAAAAAGTAATTAAGTTACATTACTCATTACTTTCCTAGAATTCTCTAAAATGTAACTAAATTACATTATAAATCACAGGTGGCCGAACGTAATGACATTACATTACTATTACTTTTCAAAAGTAATGAAATTATTACTTTTAAATTACTTTGAAAGCTCTCATCGAAGCGTTGTTTCCTTCCCGTTGGTAGGGTTCCAATGCCCAGAGACTCTCTGGGCATTGGAACTCTACTTTGTCAACTTTTCTTGGTCGACTTTTTATGCCGTAAGGGAAGCGGGCAGGCCATATCGTAGTCAAAACTAATTGGGGAAGTAATGAGTAATTTTCATAAAATTGCTGGCCTGAAGTAATTTGTTACATTACTAAATTACCAACACTCGAAAGTTATTCCTTACATTACTCATTACAGCAAAAGTAACTTAATTACTGCAATTTAATCACTGTAATTTCATAACTGCCAATTCTGCGCACTACTACACCCTCTTTCAGGCGGCAGACTCAGGTGGCCCGCACGTGGAAGCAACGTAAGCATTTGCGGAGAAACGTTACGCCAAGCAAAGCAGGAATGTGTGCGGGCCCGGGGGCACGCGCGGAATTTACGACGCGGCGCACAGAGCGGCCGAGCTCCATCGCAGAGCCACCGTGTACATGTGACATCGTGCGACATGCGACAAGCATGGCGCAGCTGCGGGCGTCAGTCTAGTACCCATTGTGCGGTTTCCCCGAGAAGGGCACAAAAACATCGCGTAGGACGACACGCACCCACAATTTCGCACCACTACCATAGGCCGGCTAGCGTTCTGAAAACGCCTACACGAGTCTGTGTCTCCGTCGCTCGCATATCTCTACGCAGATGTTTACTCCCTGCTCACATGTTGTGGAGCCTCTGTTTCCAGGAGTTTACGTACAGTAATGGACAGATGAAACACGAACATGAAACATGAACCTGAACACACAAATAGCGCGATTTCTTTCCATGCAAGACAAAATGGCGCGTGGCTTAGTTACAGAAACAAATTGGGAATTGTGGCTTTCCAAATATACCAACAGCGCGCCATTATTGGACCTCAATGAACAGTATTTTTTTCATTTTTGCGTGTTCTGGTTCATATTTTCGCGTTCGCATTTCATTTGTCCATGAATGTACTTTACCTTCCCGCAGACAGCTAATAAGAACTCCACTAACTTGTGCCAATAGCCGCGGACAGGCGGGAACGTAGCTACACCGATTATGGTTTAAACCCCGGTGATGTAGCGGTGATGATGATGTCTGCGTGCGTTCGTGCGTGTGAATGTCCCAGTGTGCGTGACTGAGAGAGAGAGAGAGAGAGAGAGAGAGAGAGAGAGAGAGAGAGAGAGTCATTGTCAGTGTGGAAATGTGTAAGGATCCTGTGTGCGCGCGCGTGTGCGTGTTAAAGGGGATGAGCTGGCTAGAGCCACCGAACTAACAATTTAATGGGTTACACTTTAACTACATTTTTTCACTGATCCCTACATCGGAAGCACGTGCGGTACCGACTGCTCCATGTAAAGTTAACGCTAAAAAAAGAGAGAGAAAAATATCAATAACGCAGAATGTCGCGCGCGTGTTCACAGAACTGGCGTTGTTATTCGCTTCCGGCGACGTGTAGGCCTGCGTGTGACCAGACGGCTGATACCAGGCTGACAATGGTGAGTGCGTGACGGTGGCGGCGGCAGACAAAGAGACAGATGCCTGCCGGTCCAGCTGCGTATACCGAAAAACATTCTCCTCGGCGAGGAAAAGCAAAAATAATGGAGTGGGTAAATGTCGCCCGCCGCTATTACGGTTGCTATTTTAGCCTCGCCGCTGTTGCCATGCGCTCGATCGGCAGGTGCCTCGCGTGACCTGCGCGCACGAAGCGCTGCACGAAGGCGCGAGTAAACAAGTGCCTGGCTCGACGCTACGGCAGGGAGACGTCCTCGGTGGTTACGAGTCGCCCTCGTAACTACGTGGGTTTTCGTCTCTGCTTAATTCCCGCTAGGGCATGTCCAGTTCAGATCTAAGTGTGGACGCAATTGCACTGAGAAACAATTACCTAATGCGCTGCTTACATCCATCCCTAGGAGTTTTCATGGCTGTTTGTGCGGGATTATCTTGTCTCGGCGCTCCAACAGGTGGAATTACTGCTTCTATTGAACGTATGGGGCCACATTAAGGACTGGACCGCAACAGGCATGTTAACGCGCTGAAATCCGATCACAAGCCCACTCGAAGTCAATCATTTTGCGACACACCTGACACCACTGTCCCACTATGTCCTCACGGCTTCACCCCTTCCACCGAGGACCACCTTCTGCGGGGCTGTATACCCACAACCCTACACGCGGGCACAATTACACCAGGGAGCGGCTGGTTGTCGCCACAAGACTCCGGGGTTTAACGCGAACTGGCACCACGCATCATCAGGGGCATCGCGGCTGCTCAGACCGAGACGGCTGATTCATCAACCGTCCGTCCTCAATAAAGGTTATCTATCTATTCAGAAGACGTCCAGTAATTTCGGGTGAGCAGTACCGTCGGTCATTGTCTTCTTTACAAAATAAAAAAAAATAATTCAAGGGTAGGTTTGATAGAATTTTCGCAGGACCATTCCTATTTTTTATGCTGTCGTTTCGACAGACATTTTAAAGTAAGAGCGATCGCGGTCTTTCTCTCGCGTATCACAGTGTTCACGTATTTTCACGGCAGCTGCTAGGATAAAAACATCAAGGAAGTTGTTTACCTCCACGAAAAGCAGACAGCACTGGGGGTCAGAAGAATGGAAAGGCAACAGAAAAAACTTGCTCCTTTTTGACATAGCGAGTTTTCGAAAAGCTTAACCGTTCGAAAACAGGCAACTGAGGATGATAAACAGCGTCTCAACCGTCCGCTTCATTCGGTGCCTATTCTAGTGTGGTTTCTAAACCACACCTAACTTATTTTAACGCTTTCCATTTGGTTACTTTTTGTTTGTTTTTGCACAAGTACGCCCTGCGTCATAACCTAACTAGCAAATTCCATGTTCACTTTCGTACCCCAGCTTTCACCGCCTTGCTCAGTACACCTTCGGAGCTCAAGAACGTGGGAGTCGCAAACAAGTATAGGTTGGTAATTTGCGCCCGGCTGCTGTATCGCACATTGAGCGTCAAGCTGCCGCCCGCAAGAGGTGGTGCGCGTAGGCTCCCCCGTAGAGGCCCGTTAAGGGAAGCGCGGGTATAATTAGACCTTCGCAACAAACTCGCGAAATGCGGTCCCCGGCCTACGCCACGGGCTGTACTGAGCGAGTCGAGAGTTGCGCCGTTACTGTCGCTGCTTCGGTCACGAACACCCACTCTCGTCGCGGTGCAAGAAGAAGACGGGGACTGAATGCGACGCCCGGAATGCTTCCAAGGCAACGGGGAATCTGTTCGGTTTCCTCGGGCTGGCTAACTCGTCTAGGCCGGAGTCAGCCCAAACTTGGGTACGGATGCCAGTGAGAAAGAAGCCTGCAGAGTACACGCGTTCACCCAGAACCGCGGAGTGCGAGCGGGCTTTGCTCTTTCTGAAAGTACGTTAAGTCGCGGATAGAAGAGCGTATTAAAGGGAAGCTTTTGTGTCCTCACTGATGCCACTGGACGCCAATGCGCCCTGCAGGAAAGCCAACTTTCTCTGACGATGATCATGAAGGATCGTGGGTGAAGTGAAAGAAAAATTAGAAGCCGTTCCACTCAATGTGAAAGCTGTCGGAAATGCAGAGCAGTGATTCGCCATAGTGGCCTGTACCGCCGTTATCCGCTTACTGCTACCACCCCATGCAATTCAAATTTCCCGCCTTCGCAGTGCTCGCGCGCCCCCTGCCTGAAACTGCGCCAGCGGGAGTTCTGTTCTCTTTGTTCTTTTCTCCCCGCACGTGCCGGCGTTGCACTGCCATCGTAATTGGGCCCATCTCCCCGCGAGGGCGACTCGAGTAAATGCGTCGCATAGGGGGTGGGTGTATTGCGTTAACGTTTAGTGTTTGGGGAGTTGGTGGTAGTGAATGCGTTGTATCAGCAGCTTCTTGACGTAGTTTGAATGAGTCAAGGATATAAGGCGCGTTCGTAGCGTCTCATTCTGTGTCGGCTTTGTGGCGCAGTGGGTAGAGAACCATGTACATTGCGTTCCGCCCGCAGGGTCGAGGGATCGAAACCAGGCGCCGGATGGTATTTTTTTTTTATATAGTGTAGGGGGAGGGGTGCGGACTACGACTACGGACGTCAACGCGGGTGACATCGTGAGTTACTGAAATGCTCTGCATTTAAAAAAACGCTTCCCGTCGCCGAAATCGAACCTGCGGGGTCCCTCGCGTTATGAAGCCGGCGTCTATCCGACTGCTCATGCATTTCGACATGGTCGCAGCGAACGTCAAGCGGCAGGTACCGATTCGCGCCGTACACCCCGAACCCAAGCGTGAGGCCTACGCAGTGCACACCCGAGAGTTGCCGTGGGTATTCAACAAAAGTGGTGCGTACCTCCAGAGCAACACATACTCGCAGTGGGGGATTGGCCAACCAAAGAATCTATTACGAGAAAGCTTCGCGCTCAACCATCGTCGTCGTTAGGCGGAGGGGTGCTTTATTTATAATGACTTGGTTAAAGGGCCTAGAACGCTGACAGGATTCGTGCTGTGATTTCAGCGTAACTGTGGGTGATTTTTACTGACATTGAGGTTAGCAGCCAAACATCGCTGATCAAGGGCATTACCCCAACTGACGTGCGTCGCCGCGCAAGGTACGGCGCGTGAAGATAAATGCGACGGTTATGAGCACTTACATTTAGTTCTTTGCTCAGGCGTCGACATCTCCGTTCTCCTTTTCCCCTCACCATGGCCAATTGTTCTTTCCCTGTCTCCTCTCCTCCACTGCCCCTCTCAGTCCCCCGCACCAAACTCGTCTTATCTTTAAAAGGGCGCAACACACGGTCAGTTTTAGGAAAAAAGAAACGGAGCGCTTAATCCTACTCCTCCCGCTCCAATTTACCGTTTCCATATCCTCCACTCCCTCGTGACAGTTCCTTTCCCCACTTTCCTCTTCCTTCTATCCCTTATATACCCCATCGCTCTCTTCATTCCACTTACCCTTCCTCTCTTCCGCCGCTACAGTCGTTCTACCTTCATTAAGCACTCACCCACCAATTAACTGGCTAGTGAATTTCTGGCTGATTCGAGTGACAGATTGCCAGACAGGCGAAAATGTTCGCGTCGGGTAGACAAAGAGAGACTGTTGGCTTTATAACGGCTGACCGGATGTCCCGATGGCGTTCCGTTGGGCCTAGGGTCATTAAGGCACGTGCAAGCATCGTGATTGCTTTACGCAAACCCGAATAGTCGGCAGGGAAAGTGGTTGCTATGCAGAACTCTCCCTTACGACACTGTCGTCAAACCAAGTTTCGCAGAATGGCACTGAAAGCGCCGGCTTCCGCAAACGTATACGCATCTGCAGCTAGGGGAATGCATGACGCCATCATTCGCGCTCACGGCGTACGCATCCTCTGACTAACAGGTTATGCGTACGCGATGTTAAGTATTGGGATCTCCGCGGCGCTTGATTACGCGAGACAGCATTATTGCTGGGGGAAAGAAGCACCAAATCACTTTCCCAAGAAGAAAAAAAGAAGGACGGAAAGACAGCGGGCACAAAAAACAGAGGAAAAGAAAGATGGTTGAAAAAGCAGCATGCATGCAGCCTAAACAAACCTGCGTCCGTATGGAAGCAGAATTGGCGCCTGTTCAGCGAATCGCCAGCTGTGGATTTTTGCAGTTTATTATGCCAAACGCTTTTCTCCATTTAAGAAAACGCGCACACACAGTGGGAGCTGATAAGTGGGGTGATCTCAACACTCAGCCAAGGGACAAGGGTTTAGCCTTTACGCCAGCCCCGAAAGTACACATTGGTTGTGTGCTACTAGTCTTTAAAGTGACAGGGGTAGCTGACTGCTCATGACCTCAGAATACTTACCCAGTGCGGCTGCATACAACTATTGTCTTATGGTTTGAGTCAGCGTTAATGACTTGCCTATCTATAATGTAATCACTTAAATATTAAAATATTTCAATAGTTACCCGGAAGTGTGTCCAACACCATGCTGGTTTAACATTACTTTTGAGTTGTTTCTGGTTGTTTTTACTCCTGCAGCCAAGCTTTGTGAAGCTTTGGAAGTTCTGTTTGCATCTTCGGCGTACAAATATGCACAGCTGTCGCGTTGAGAGATTTAAAATGAATGAATTAATGAATGAATATCTTTATTGATAATAACAGGTGCAGTTATTAGGGCACCCGCCCGGCGGAGGGGATCCCTAGTCCGGGATCCCCTGGCTGCGGCTGTCTGCGCGGGCCCTTTGCACCAGGTCAAGCTGGAACGTATACTAGGGCCCTTGCTGGTCAACCGCACCGTCCACTGTTGTATGGAGGGGTTTGGGATTGGTTGCAGATCCGGTGTTTTTTGGCACTCCCACACCTGATGGTATAGGGTACCGGGCGCTGGGAAGTAGTTGCAGGTGGCTTGATAGTCTGTTGGATAAATGGCACGAAGAAGGGTACGGTGTGGATACGTGTTAGTTTGAAGTCGTCTGAACGTTGTTGCTTCATCCCTTGTGAGTTGGTGGTGTGGAATGGAGAAAATTTGCAGTTTATGTCGGTAGCCCGCCAAGATACCTGTGTAGCGCAAGAGATATTTTAAAGCACATTTTTCTTCCCCTGAAGATTCCGCAGAGAGAAAAACTGAAGCCAAAATTAGTATTTAAAACTGCTTTGAAGTTTGCTGAAATTGTTCGTGGGGTTTATTTGCCGTATATCGAACTGGACTCCGGAAGTAAAAAAAAGAGAACAAAAGTAAGTCGCTTACAGCATATATTTACTTATTCTACGGAAAGATGAGCGCTCAAAAAAAAAAAAAAAACCATGTGGGATGAAGGACGCAGCGTCTGCAGCCACTGTTTGTTTACACAAGGAAAGTCGCCTGTTTTCGCGCACACCTGGATGCAAACTGGGAAAAATAGAACCTGTCACCCGTGAGTCCACCGTGTTGATGAGATACAAAGGTGATGACATAAACGCAAGTTTAATCGCTTCTGGGCTGCAGACATACGCACGTGCTCACGTACGTATCAGCCGTAGCTCGTGCAGACATGCTGCGCAAAATACAAAAGCTGTAGCCGTTGAATTTTGTATGCGGAAGTCACGGAGTGCGTGAAATCCTAAAGTGATCGTTCCGACTGAATGAACAAGGAATCGAACATGCTAGCTAACAAGTCGGCGCTCTTTCGCACGCCAATTTTTTCCATTATCGGTCAATCCCCATCATTGGTCTACGCGTTTATATATGTAAAGGTGCATTTATTTATTTATAGCTGTGCGGATGGAATTGAAAATATAGCCATTTGCCATTGTCTGTGAGTCATTCGCATGGGCATGAGTTATGAGTGCGTATGTGGGCACGGGTCTGGGGCAACAACGTCCTGTGTGTTCTTGTTTTGCATTGCTGTTGTTATTTCCGCTGTAATCAACGTTCCTGGATTTTTTCCTTAACAGGCCCTCAAACTTCAGTCCCAAGTACTACCTCCTTCTTAGCACATAATCAAGGTCATCCAATACATGTGCTACACAGAAACTTTCAATTGACAGTTGACTCGACTCGCTGCAGAGGCACCATAAACTGACAACGACAACTTTTGAAAGACGATGCTTTCGAAGGTCTTTTAAGCGGCCGCGTAGCCAATGTGTAACATTGATTTCCTTGTGAAGCGTATTTGTTGCGCGTGAACTTGTGTAGGTGGAGTGCATATAACTCAAATGTGCCTTCCTTGTCCAGAAAAGAAATTGAGAGCATTTTAGCGAAATGAATGCGAGTGGTATACGCGCTCCAGTGGTGCGGTATACGCGCACCATTTGGTTATTCTTGGTTATCTCGTTTTTATTTTATTTTTTATCACTTTGTATACTCTTGTTTTGCTCACTGCAGCTTACCAACGTAGTTTGGTAACTACCCGACGGGCCCCCGCTTAGACGACGCGTCACCTTACATTGCGTGGACACAGAGCCCCATCGCCACTCCCTTCAGGACTTCATCCCTGTACGAACCTTTTCATACTCATTTGATAAACAATCATCATCTGATCATACACCTTCATCTCACAGGAAAATCCGAAAACGATAACCGTTGACCGTTGCACCCTAACGTTGATACAGCAGCTTCGGGGGACCGTAGTCTCAACTGCAGTATTCGCTATTCGTTCGAGCTTGAACCTATAGGTGCCGAACACTCCACTGACCATCATCGTCGTCATAATAATCATCAACAGCTCACTAGGTCCATTATATGACGAAGGCCCCTCCGTCGAGCGAGCTCACCCGCTCCTGTCCTGCGCTGCTATATACTGTAAGAAAAAGAAATACATTCTAGTCTTTTCTTCCTCGTTCCTCCGCCATCTAAGTAACGCGAAAAATTAAAGCCGTTCCACTCAATGTGAAAGCTGCGGGAAGTGCGGAACAGTGGTTCGCCATAATGGGCTGCAGCGCCGTTATCCGCTCACTGCTGCATTTAAAATTTCCCGCCTTCGCAGTGCTCGCGCTCCCCCTGCCTGAAACTGCGCCTACGGGAGTTCTGTTCTTTTTGAGCTTGCTTTAATTGAATATGCTGGAGGTGTTTTGCGTCATTTCGAACACGTAATTCTTGCGCGGCTGGAGTCTTTCTGAGTCATTTCGAACGCGCCATTTTTTTTCTTGCGTGGCTGCAGCCTTTCTGCGTCATTTTGAATGCGCCGTTTTTTTCTTGCAGGGCCGCTTTTTTTCGCTTACTGTCGTAAAAACCAACCCAGCGAGCATTCCTAACTAAATGAACGCGGGGGGGAGGGGGGGTTGCCAGTTATATACACAGATTTTGCCTGAAATGTACCTGCAGTTTTCTTTGCGCTAAACAACGGGGAGATGTAGGACACGCGCCAGCGGTTCACGAGGTTCGAACGGTTATGACTATTTAAACCGCGTGGTTTTTTGAAGCCTCAGCGTGACACCCTGACGCCGGTACAAAAGGCTCTATTTGGGTCCGTTACCTCACTGTGCTGCTAGATTCCGGCAGTCGCATCGACCGTTAGCGAGCTAAGACTACAAGGCGAGCCCATAAAGTGCTCTGCACTTAAAAAAAGAAGCGAGTTAATTTTCCTCTTCTGTGCTCCATTCCAGTTGGTTGTGCCATACTGCTGGGGCGGAAAACTGAAGCAAAAAGGGTTCTCCTGTGGTGGTTTGTGCTATCACCATTTGCGGGATTTCAGCATTATGCCCCCTTTCGAAGGACCGAAGTCCGTGAGGAAAAATGTGCTAACTGCACCAATCAGACCGCGGTTTATTTGAATTTCAATTAACAGGGGCGTAAAGGAAAAGAGCAGAACTGCGCCACTAAAGCTCCAACGCATTCCGGATCAAATCGACGCCTAGCTGACTGCTGCCTCCAAAGCCGGGTCGCGTGTCTTCATTTCGCAAGACAGCAACGGCTCCTTGGAGAAAAGGCCCGAGTGAAGAAAAAAAAAAAAGAGAACGACAGGACACGTTCGTAGGGGACAGAGAAGTTCAGAAAGAGGATGGCAAGGCGTGGGGGCTCACAGAGTAACAAAGCGAAGCAGCTTGAAAGAAAAGCAATACGAACGAAAAGAAAAAAGAAAAAGGCAAGAAAAGGCAAGAAAGAAATGGCTGAAAGGTAGAGTGTCCTACGTTGGGGGAGCGAAAGAAATGACGAAATATCTGAACATTAAGAACTAAATGGAGCTTTGCCCAGATTACGTGCCGGGGAGTGCTCAGCGAAAGAACGAAAAATAAAAGCACAGTGGTTTGCATAAAATGAGTGACGTTTTTTGGGGGCCGCCAGAAGACGTTCGAACGAGGACAATTTTGGTTGCGCTTAAGTGTTCTTCGAAATTCCTGCGCGCAATTACCTATCAGGCGGAAAAAAAATAGAACGCGGCTCTTTAGATCTTTGGCCTATGCATTTTGGATGAACGGGCTGCATACGCAATTCAGGAGACTTCAGGGCAGGGCAAATTGTTTTATGAATAAGCAAAAAAAAAAAAAAAAAACGGAGACTGCTGTGAACGACTGCTATGGAGGGACGAAGCACGTAATGGGCACGTCTTTTCGCGTGTCTTCTTGATCGAACTTGCTCCGTACCGCAGGTCGTTCGCGACGTGCCGCGCCGGAATTTCGGGGTATAAATTCGCTTTAGTGCGGAAGCAGCAAAAACGGCGCAATATATATATATATCTGGCGACATGGCGACGATGTGGTGCTTCCAACTCTTCGAACATTGCGCATTCACGTTGTTATAATGCCAAACAAAAGCGAATTCTCGGCATTTTTCTTTCGTAAATAAGTGCATAGTTCACATTTGAATTCTTTTAAAGCCCTCCTGTAGTTCTTCGTCCACGTCATTGTCATCGCAAAGCGCTTGCGTTACTCGCGGATGAGGTAACACCCGTCCGAAAAAGCCCTCGCTGCTCCCGTGCTAAACGCTCGCAGAGGGAAAGAGAAATAAACAGCGCTGAATGAAGAGCCGCCCGAGAGAGAGGGACGAAGACGACGATGACGTGGCAGGAGTCCAAGTGAGCACGCTCGGATTCCCTGCTCGGACAAGTGCCAGCGCTGAGACAAGGCACACCGCACAGAAGCCTACGTTCAGCTGCGGGGCTGCGTCCCCGCGGTGGCAGGCTAAATGCGTGTCGCTCCGCTGAGCACAACGGCCGTAGTAAAGGTTTTATCCCGGGGCGCACCGCATGAATTGGTAAAATTATCGCGCACTGTCCAAGAAAGTGCGTCTCGCGAAGTTGATCTCCGCGCTCCGAAGTTGTTCTTCCTGCTTGAACGGCGGTTTACGTAAAGAGATTGCTATGTCATTTTTTGTTGTTGTTGCGTGTAATCTTTAGTTTACTTCCCATACCTTCCTTTTGCTTTCAAATGAACACTGATAGCAACACATGCTGTTACGTTGGATCGGCTCCTGCAAATTGGTTTTCGAGCGATGAAGTAGGTGATATACGTTACCCTAATTGTACCTAAACACCTAAACTGCTCGTTTGTCTCTGCCCCACTACAGACACACGAGCTGCGATAGGCTGCATCTTTTCGGAGAAAGGCGGGTTAATATCTTCTAAAAACTGAGGGTAATCCCGAAGCTGTGGCTAAGTAGTGGGGATGCCTCGGTGTGGACTCGCTGGATCAGACAGGGAAAGCAAAAAAAAGTGGAAATTACAGACCGCTGTAGTTTCCGATTATCGCCTTTAAATGCGAAACATTTCTTTGCTTGGTGGAATTATCCCACTTTTGCCTCACAAGAATCCGCAAATAAGTAAATATCCCTGGATCCTTGCAGGAAAGAAGTCAACTAGTGTGACTATATAAGACTACCACTGATTCGCATTGATACTAACTTTTGCCTCATCGCCATAGCATCCTTGTTCTTTTGCGGGTCCTCACCGGTCATTCGGCAATAGGAGGCTAGGTCAGCCAAGCAGCAAGGTCATTGCAGCCGGGATTAGATGGGAAAGAATTCTCTTTGTTAGGATAATCCCTTACTTTCTCTGCCGCACACTAGGCCTCCTGCTTAAGCGCGGTCATCGCGAAAAGTAAGCTACTAAGAAACCAAGTACCTTCCTCAGAACGCGCCACATATATACCGTGAATGATTTTGGCAACGGAATAGCGCGCACGCGACCCTGCGCCGCATCCGAAATATTCGACGCTGCAGCGGCTTCGCTGTCAGTTTCGTTCGCCGAAGCACTTGCATGTCGCTCCTCTCTACCCGAATCAACCTGCCGCCGGGGGCCTGGGAAACCTCAGAGAGCAAGCACTTGCGTCTCCTCGCGGTGGATCCCGAGAGGGAAAAAAAAAATAGCTGGGGTTAAAGCCGCCGAGGCGCAAATTCCCTCGCCATCTTCTCCTCTGGTATACACACGGAACGCCTTCGCAAACACCCCGTCGTTTCGCACGTGTACTCTTCACTGCTTTGCCGCGGTGGGGGAAAAGCAAGTTGAGCCAGCTGCCGAATCCTTCACTCAGCGCAGCCGCAGTGCGGTATGCACGCAGAGGGCTTCGCTGAAGCAGCTCGGGAAGGGAGGACTGCAGGGTGGCGCGATGGATCGAAGCCAAGAGATGGCTCGATGCTTCTGGAAGCCGCCGGGATGGCCGTTGCCGCCGCCGCTTTCTGAAACGCTTGCCCACGTCGGGCCCATTCATGGCGGACGCCGAAGGAAGGCGGCGCCTCTCGGGCGGCCCGGCTGTTGACTGATGGGGCGGCCGGGTACGAGAACATTCTCAGCTGAGTCGGACGCCGCCCTCGCTGCCGAGCTTTGCGGCCTCTGGCCCTGTGGAGAGGCTGCCGGGCAGGATTTCGCTAGGGCTGATCGAAGCGAGGATCGGATTAGGCTTAACCCTGGGGACTACAAGTTATAGGATGGCACGAAACAATGTCACGTACCGGTTCTTGTCTGTATAAGCTATATAAATCTGCATTACCTACGAAATGTGGAAACGCTTATGATTTTGTATCAACAGCAGGGCTTCCCTGAAGGCGTACTTGCGGGAGGAAGTGACGTCACAGAAGCATTATTCAAGCAAAGATCTTCATTTTGTTGGGACACAAGTTTAGAGAAGCAAGCCCTATTAAGGTGACGAAGGCTCATGCGCTAATTCGGCCGGCACACATTCACAGTTGCAGGAAAGCGTCACGGGAACGCTTTTTCTAAGCTTCTTTCTGCGCTTGCACTCGCCATTGTGCCGCTTATTGCTATCTCGTAATGAAGGACCATGGCGCCCGAAGAATTTCCGAAACCATTCTTATTCGCGTCCTCGGGAATTGCGAGGACCGGCTGTATGCGCACAGCTCCCTTCAGACTAGTGAGGTGCCTCCGCTCCGTTTGGAACGAGCCCGCCGGGCACCCCGAGCACGCCGGGAGCATATGCAGCAGCAGCAGCAGCAGCAGCAGCAGCAGCAGTAGCGGCAGCAAAAGAGGGGTCCATTCCGCCTCATCCACTTCGGGAACTCGGCCCGAACGACGCTTGGTTCCCGGCTCCGCGCCCGCCGGGGAGCTATACTCGGTTACAACTTAAGAACGGCACCACTTCATGTAGTGTATCACTCCGCCAAAGCGCCGGACCCGTGATGTCAGTGCGCGCGCGTTTTGAAAGGGGTTTGCTATGAATGCGCGATATCGTCTGCCTTGTCTCACGCAGTTTGTTTGTCGTCACTGGAGTCGTTTATAAGTATATTAAGTCCAAAAAATCACGGGAACGGCTCACACCATGTTCAAAATATTCCCATTAACGCCCTACTTGCGCCGCGCAGAGAAACATCCGGCTACGGTGATAAGGCACAGCGGCAACTTCTGGTGCCGTTCTTAAGTTGTCACCGAGTATAGTTCCATCATGGTCGCCAGCGACAACACATCGCCGCCGCACGTGAGAGGAGGAGGGTAGGGCGAAGACCGTGTAAATAATAGCTCGCCCCGGCCGCGAAGAAGACGGAGGGTTGTGTGCGCCGAGAGAAACACTTGATGGAGGGACCGTGGCGAGACCCGGCCGAGAGAGAACGCATAGCGCCGAACCCCCCCCCACTCTTCTCCAGGGCGAGGTTGTACACTGTGCGTTCGGATCTTCGGATCAACAGAACGCGTCATGAGGATCCGGCGGCGTCGCAAAGGGAGAAATAGAACGTATAACGGCATGGTGGGGGCCCGAATGGTCATGCGCCTCGAAAGGAATATTTAGGCTACATTGCAGCTATTCAATTTGTCTTCTTTTTCTTTTTTTCCCTGCCGGCAGCGCAGGTTAGGCCAGTCGGAAGTCACCGACCAATCTACCCGCTGTGTTTACGGCCGGCACGGCTCCGTCCGCCGAGCGAAAAGTACCCCTGGTGGCTGATGTAGTGTCGTTGTCAGCGGTGTATACTGCTGGTTTTCAGACCACCGTGCCTGGTTTCCTGGGTGTAGAGTGGGAAGCGATTGAGATGCATAGCCACATAAAAAACGCGTACATACACATGAAAAAATGCATACATGAAACGCCTTCGGCAGTATGCCCAAACCAACTAACGCATCCAATCGGCTGCTAGTTATATATGGGTACAGATATGCGTACAAAGACATGCGGTACCAAGCAAAGAAAGCTACCACAGCCACAGGTCTTTACCACCTGAACAACCAGCCTTGCTTCAGAAATTGAGCAAGAATAGATTAAAAGCTGCGAGCCTCACCGATACAACGCGAGCTGCTTTGATTCCGCCATGCTTTGCTTGCAGGCCCGCTTCCTTCTTTCTGGGCTAGTTCAGTCAAAAGTTCGATTTCACGAACTTAACAACCTGTTTAGGGAATGAACAAGTGCGGGCAACTGACATTAGTTTTAACCCCAATACGCCACTCGGATAATGTTTTTTTTTTTTTTTTTTTTTTTTACGTGATGCGATTTTGCAATGTAGTAAGACAAACTTTTATTGGAGCCATTGCTTTTATAGACTCGTAAACCCTCTCGAAAAGCAGAGAGCTTCGCAAGCAGTACTCCTTTGTGTCACCCTTGTGACCCGTTCCCCTCGAATCGCACCGAAAGCCATGAAACGGGGCCCTTTCGCGAACCGCGTTCCGTTGCGTGCTCGTTGGCAGCTGCGTGAGGAGATGACGGAAGCAAAACGAGGTCGGCAGACGCCGGTAGCATGGCGTTAGAAGAGCACGCTACGGACGAGGGGGGCAACGACAATGCCAAGCAGCAGCAGCGGGGTCTCTGCTCTCAAGGAGTGCGCCCTTTTAATTGGCTCGACCACGCAAGACGAGCGGCAACGCCCGGCCGTTATCTGCGCTCGTCGCATAAAAGCGGCGCTCTCCCAATGCTGCGCGACTCATAAAAACGTCCCGGAGTCTGCACGCTGCGCACGCTCGCACAATGGGCCCTCAAAGGTTAAAAAAAGAACGGCAACCCGAACGTAGAAAAACGAGGGTGATTTGTGAAAGGATAGAAAAGTGCAGAGCTCGAGGGACGCGGGAGAGTGATTCTGTGAGGGCGCGAAAAAGGGAATCCGCCATTACCTCGTGCCTCCCCAATCACGTGTCTCCATAATTTCGCCTCCAATGCAAAGCGCTGACGCCGCAATACCGTTTAGCTAGCCCGACAATGCTCCACTTGGAAGGTCGACGTGCGGGCGCCAAAACGTACTTTACCATTCTGGTTGGAGCCACCATTCGAAGTGGGCACTAAGGCATGGCTCGACGGCGACCGTTCCGGCGGGGAGCGGCAGGAGGTCGCTAGGCCTCGTCACATGTGGAGGGCGTCAGCAAGGAGCCGCGCAGGCTGCCAGCAGTGCACAACGGGGTCTGGCCGGCTCGCTTTATTCTGGCTCCCTTTCTCCGGCCCTCCAGTGTCCGCCCTCTGTCCAGCCCGGCTCAGAGCGAGAAAGAAGGCAAAAAAGCGAGGAAGAAAAAGTGCGAGTAAAGAGATGGCACTTTTGGGCGCCGTTGTTTGTGGCAGGATGGGACAATGGCCAAGCGGTGGCGGAGCCCCCTCGCCGGGCTCGGCTCCTTTTTGGGGGGATAAGGCTGGCCTCGCTCCGCCAGGAGGTCTTTGTTGGGCCGTCAGCTGGCCGTGCCGCCTGCGAACATTACGGGGCCAGAAAGCCCCGCGCTGGTAGTATACGAGCGTCCCATCTCCCGGCGGGCGGAGGCTGGGCGGCGAAGCAGAAGGCCTCGTCGCTTTGGATGCGGCCGCCCCGCATGTGGGGCACTTGATAAGCCGGCATTGTTCCGAGGCTAATGTATTACGGCTGGGCATAACATCAGGTAGAAGACGAAGGGGACCGAAACAAGAATGGTGTTCTGTGGGCGAGAGAAACGCCAAGGTCGACCAAATCATTCTCAGGGGGGCCGCGAAGACAAAATACAACTTTGTGTATAATGTAAGAGAACCAGCCCTTGGGAACGCTCTCAATTCCAACCATGAAATATGTTTTTTAGCAGAAAGAATATTAGAAATATTGGAAAACATTTAAACTCCACGCTTCACGACGGCAGCACTGCAGCACTTGGGGATATGACAAAGGGATTATTAAAAACAATGCTTTCAATGTGTTCACTCCACGTTAGCATTCAAGTGCTACGCTAGAACGGATTTAGAGGCACCACTAAAATTGCACAACTATGTTTATTGGTGATGGAATCGGTCGGCGGCAGCCAAATCGCAATACAGCTCTCTCTCTCTCTCTCTCTCTCTCTCTCTCTCTCTCTCTCTCTCTCTCTCTCTCTCTCTCTCTCTCTCTCTCTCTCTCTCTCTCTCTCTGTCTCTCTCTCTCTCTCTCTCTCTCTCTCTCTCTCTCTATATATATATATATATATATATATATATATATATATATATATATATATATATATATATATATAATTCCTCTGTCTCTCTTCCCAAACAAGTCGTGGTGATGGCTGGGGTGAATTTTTACTGCTTCATCTATCTTTTTTTATATATACAATGTATCTACCTTAGTTGTCGGAAGTTGGACCATTGTTGTTGGGTCGGTGCAGTTTTGGAGTACCAACCTTGTACTTGGTCACCGTGGTCCTTTTAAGGGGACCATGAGAACGGCTCAAATCCTTGTTCTATTTGAAAACGGTTACCCTACTGTAACTCGTACAATTTCACTCGCACAATTTGTTTGCTAAACAAATGGAATGGAATGGATGACTTTATTATAGAAGGAGGCCAATAGGCCCTGTTGGGGGACATGGGAAAAGGGGTAGGGGAACATGGTTCATATGAAGTCTTCACTGCACTGTGAGGGTTCACTTAGCCCGGTATGCACAGTTGAAGTTGTGGCGAGGACACTCTAATACGACCATCACATCGGGGTATCTAAAAGGAGCCGTTCAGGAGCCACAAAGATTGTGTTTGGGGGCCATCTAGAGGGTGGGTGAACGATCCGCCATTATACTACTTTATAGAGACCATTTTGAGACAGAATTCTGTAAGTTGCTGTAAATTTGGGGGTTGTTTCTGACATGTTGGACATGTTCTTCAGAAGTCGTCTGGCGTACTTGCGTGGTAAGGAACTGGTCGCGGTCAGTTGAGTAGGCTGAACAAGCCCAGATCATCGGAGGTGGAAAAGGTTCAGTGCATTGTTGCCTTCTCGCCCAGTTCTACGGCCACCAACATTCTTTACAAAATTCGCGACCTCAATCACGAAGGATTCACGATACGCCTGGTCTGGACTCCTGCTCACACAGATGGAGCTGACGGAAACCATTCGGCGCATAATGCTGCCCGGGAGTGTTTACGCAATCCTCCCATGGTTCCCGCGTCCATCTAGGAAAGACATGAGCCCCAGCAGGCATGCCAATTGAACTGGCAGCAAGAATACCGTCGAATTAAGAACCTCAGCCGGCAACGGCTCGCCGACGCCTCACCACCTGGTTTTCTTGCTCCTCTGCAGTCCCTGCCAAGAACAGGAGAAATTTTTGCCAATAAAGTCTACGCTGACTCGGCCTACACTCCGGACGTAATCTCCAAATGGACAACGCATAGGCACCTTGCTAAACAAATAAACAAAAATATCTTTAAGACTTTCCAATTTTCCCGCGCGTTCGACGTCAGCAGTGACGTTATTAATGACGGACCAGAAAGTGGTCAGTAGGTTAAGTCCATGCCAGCATTCAAGCAGCGCCATCAAACGGAACTAGAGGTACCACTACTCAGTGATGCTTACTGGCGGCAGCGTAAGCTGCGGCCAATCGCACAAAAAGGACCCTGCAACGTCGTACGGGCACTTAGAAGAACAGAAGAGCCTGCACTCTTTCGTCGGTTTCCTTATAACCTGAATTAATTGTTCGATGTTTGTGTTAAAATTTGCGCACCCATTACTCTGAAGTGAGGAAGAGAAAGAAAAAACTTTATTTTGGAGTCTGTCTTAAAAACTGCCTGGCTTCTTGGTAGGGTTACAAGGACTTGTCCAGTCCTGGCGTGTGTTTATTGGGATTCACTAATGTGGTAAAGGCTCCGTAACCCTTGGAATGAACTGAACGTGTACTTTCTTCCTTTACCGATTGACCAAAGCTTGTATCTTGCCTTCAAATTTTCTTTGAATGGAACATAATGAAAACCTCAGCAGTCATTCAGGCATTACGGAACCAGGGGGTAGATGAGCATTATGTAAGAATACTAGAGGATATCTACAATGGGTCTACAGCTACCATCATCCTCCATAAGGAGAGCAGTAAAATACCTATAAGGAAGGGCGTCAGACAAGGACACACAATCTCTCCAATGTTATTCACAGCATGTTTACAAGGAGTATTCAGAACATTGGATTGGGAACAGGTGGGAGTAAGGGTTAATGGAGAATACCTCAGGAACCTCAGATTTGCTGGTGACGTTGCCTTGCTAAGTAACTCGGGGGACGAATTGCAAAGCATGCTTTCCGCACTAGACGAACAGAGTATAAGGGTGGGCCTGAAAATTAATATGCAGAAACCTAAGGTAATGATCAATAGCCTTGGTACAGCCCAACAGTTTGGGATAGGGGGCGAGATAGTGGAAGTGGTAAAAGAATATATCTTCTTAGGCCAAGTTGTGACCCCGGATCCCAACCATGAGGCAGAGACAATTAGAAGGATCAGAACGGGGTGGAGTGCATACGGCAGACATTCTCAGATAATGCATAGCAGCCTACCATTGTCCCTGAAGAAGAAAGTGTATGACAGCTGCATCTTACCGGTACTCACCTACGGGGCAGAAACTTGGAGGCTCACTAATAGGGTTAAACTTAAATTAAGAACGACTCAGAGGGCAATGGAGCGGAAAATGATTGGTGTAACGTTAAGGGACAGGAAGAGAGCAGAGTGGGTCAGGGAAGAAACGCGTGTTAAGGACATACTAGTAGAAATTAAGAAGAAGAAATGGACGTGGGCAGGGCATGTAATGCGAAGGCAAGATAACCGTTGGTCATTAGGGGTAATAGAGTGGATCCCTAGAGAAGGCAAGCGTTGCAGGGGGCGGCAGAAAGTTAAGAAGTTTGCGGGGATAAATTGGTCGCAGTTAGCACAGGACCGGGATAATTTGAGACTAATTGGAGAGGCCTGTGCCCTGCAGTGGGCGTAGATAGGCTGATGATGATGATTATGATGATGGTGGTGATGACGATGATGATGACGAAAGCCATAATACAAATTAGGTTCATTCAACAGATCGCCACGTCGCAATAACTATCCTGCGAATTCTAGAAAAAGTCTTACGAGTAATGAAGCTGGATAGTAAGACAAACGGAAGAAAGAGGGGCGACAAACCAACCCATTTCACTCTGTTCTCATGTAATGCCGCCCAAACTAGGAGGCTATACATGTCACATATAAGCTATGAACCCACTTTCTGTACATCAAGATTAGTCCTGCGACAATTTAAAAAGAGTAAGGAACCATGAACTGCAGGGCATTGTTTCGTGAGTTCGAAGCATTAGTACCTGTTGTAACCGATACATGCGTTCGACCCCCTCCACTTTTCCCAGCCGAGATAACTTGGTTGCGCCACGAAGTTCTGACAGACATGTCCAGTGATAGGCCACCTTGAACGCCCGAATTGCAAGGCTCGCACCCTGGCTGAGGTGTTGTGCTGCTGAGCCCATGGACGAAATATTTTTAAGAGGATAGTATTTCTTGGGCTACTTAAACGCAGAAATTTTGGTCTGTCTGTCTGTCTGTCTGTCTGTGACTCGATTCAGCCACCGGGACAAAGTGAAACTGAATCTGCGCAACAGTCTTATATACCCACAGCCAAACCTACACGTCTAAATCCGGGGGCAATCTTCATACTTGTTAACATTATTGAACAAGAACAAAACATTACGCAAATTTGAGGCAGAAAATCAATTCTTAAGTGACATTTGCAGTGTTCCTTTATTAAAAAATCCATGGATGCTTGTTTTTTGCGATATCAAATAAAATACTACATCAACTGCAAAAAATGGTCGCCTGCTGTTGCCCGCGCCACTCAGCTTCTGGTGGAATTTTAAGAAAGCAAATGGCAACAGTAACGAAATGTTTCACTAGGTAGGTTCCACGTTCCTCTTGGAAGGCACGTGGAGCAGGGCGACGTGGTTCTATAAACATTGTAGTAGGGTGCTTCTAATCACGCGCGTCTCCGCCGTACGGCAGCGCTGGAATCGAGGCACCCGGCCTGGAGCAAGAGAACGCAGTAAATTTAAATTGACTTGAGCAACCCTCTAGCGTGTTATCTTGGGAGAAACGAGACGGGATAGGAACAGCATGAGAGGTGAGCGGAAAAGAGAAGGCGTTTACATGGCAGGGGCGCCAGTGGGCTATCGTCTTTTGTCGGCATTTGCAACGAAAGGAGCAGATACGCGGCCATTTTTTTAACTCGAAAGTGTTTTATTTCGGGATACATAAAGATTTCGCTGATGTCATATCCGTCACGGAAATGACGCCAGTACAACGAAGCAAGCGGCCTGTAAAGGGTGCACCCCCCCCCCCCCCCCCCTGCACTCAGGGTTTCTTGCGGGGAAGCAAACTTTAGTACTAAAGAGTACGTTATACTTAGAGTTGTTTGTTTTCTGGTTTTATATTTTAACACTAAAGTGTTTTATGCCGGGATACACCAAGATTTCACTGACATCCTATCCGTCACGGAAATGACGCCAGTACACCTTTGCGGAAGCGACCCGCCAGCAAGACCATGCTCTTCAAGCACACACACAAGACAGCCGCCGACCCGCAAATCATGCTCAGCTGCCGATTTCGCTGCCCATTTCACTTTCGTGTTTTGCCGATTCCTATGACTCATGAAGCAACCGCAGTTTTTTTTTTTTTTATTCAGATTTCTTAACGGCCTAGAGGTGGCCCAGGGGAGTGGTTCCTTTCACTGGCGCCCATATGCAGTAGTCCGCACCGCCTGTGCTCTGTCCACCAGCTGCAGCTGGGTAGGCAGAGAGGGGCCGGACAGCAACATCCCCATTGCTCTACTTGGATAGTTGACGGGAAGAGAGGAGGGTGCCCAGGGCTAAAGTCGCACAACCCTGTTAAGTGGCAGAGTGTGCCTACTTCTGAGCAAAATTTACATTCAGCGTCGCAGCGATTCGAACCCAGCCGCGGTGGCTGTGTTTCAGTGAAGGGAGATGATGACGATGATGAATAAACTTTATTGGAGTCGAGGTGTTGATGTCAGGGCACCCGCCCGGCGAAAAGGGAAAACTCCTGTGAGTGGAGATTTCGGCGAACGTTAAGGATCCCCAGGTACGTGGTCTAAATTAATCCTGAGCCCTCCACTACGGCGCGCCTCATCGCCTGTGAAGCGTCGGCGCGTTAAGCACGACAATCATCATCATCATCAGCTTTGCAACCCCATTTCATCCCGCAACACCGCAGTAAACCAAAGCAGAGAGAGGAGGAAAGGGGGCCAGGGGAAAGGCCTGCTCACTGAACCATGCGTACCAAGCCGCCCCTTGTATAGTTACCGGAGTTTGAACAGTTGGCGTTCCTACATTTCCGAATCGTCACCCAGCCGCATAGCAACAAACAGACGTAAAGGTCACACACGATTCCAACAAACTTCCCGCTGCGAAAGTGTCGGAACAAGATTCGGGGCCAAAAAATAGGAGCCCGCCGAACACGAACTACACTAAACACGTGTGGCTGTTCAGACAACCTTCAAGCGACAAAGCAGTCACCAAAACCGAGCTCTTTTCATAAGCAGCCGCCGACGTATGTAGAGACGCGAGAACCTCGACGACCGTCACAGAGCTCCGTTCGCCAGCAGCCGCCGATTACGAGGGACGCCGTTCGCGTTAACAAAGCCTCTGGTTAGGGAAGCCTTTTCCCCGCATTTCGCAAGCTCAGTAGCGGCGGCGGTCTTTCATGTGGACAAACAAAGGCTCCGCGTCGCGCCCGTTCGTACAGCCGGCCTCCGCTAGGGACATAATCGCTCAGTGACAGGCCGCTTGGAGGACTCACGTGTACGCCACGTTTGCATGCTGCGATACTGCTCCTGCATTTATTTCCACACATGTAACAGCCAGGCTGATACGACAGCTGTGTATGCGTTCGTCGTCGAGGTATGCCTGAACGCAGCCCGCGGGCCTGGCTGTCCGAGCTGCACCTATATAATAAAGAAATCTCACCTGGTTCGCCGGCGCCTATATAAGCTCGTGGAAGAACCTATAATGTAAGCTAGCGAGAAACGCTCCGACGGCACTCGAAATGCCACGCGTAGTGCGCGCCTCCCACGCACGTCGGCTCTGGGTGGGCACACAATCCCTTTTGTTCAGAGCCGCCGCGACATATCGACCGGAACCTTTCCATATATGCGAAGAACCGCCGGCGCCGTTTGTTTGGTTCTTGGTACAAGAGCCCTCTTCTTCGTGAAGGCTGCTCAGGGGCTTCGCTGCTGCCTCGAAAACAATGTGAATGAGTGAATCGAGGAGCCCGGTGACGGCTCCAGGCGCCGCGCTCTTCACTCTTGCACCCTCCCCCTCGGTGTTACGCGTGCGTACAATAAAGCGGCGACGAAGTAATACTAACTTCGTGCCCGGACTTGGCTCTGGGGGTAAACTTTGTGTGCGACAGTTCGCGTTATTCCTTTCGTGATAAGCGGGAAAACAAGGGTGCGTGTTCTACTTTCTTTTTCCTCTTCGCTTTTCTTTCTGTTTTGAATTCTTGATCGGATTACGAATGAGGGGAAGGATTGCTTCTTCTCTCTCTTGGTACTACGGCAAGAAAGTATTGGCGTCTGAAGTTGCTGCAACGATTGACTGATTTAACATTTGTAATGCTGTCGACTGGGAATGGTGAAATGGAGTCAAAGAACGAATAAATAGAACATACAAGAAGAAGGGAAGAGAAATGGGGTGATAAAGGAGAATACTTGATGGGGAAGGGAATGGGAGGGGGAATGCTATATGAGGGGAGAGAGAGTCAGCCGGGAAAAGGAGGAAGATGAGGCGGATGAGGGAAGAGGAGGGAAGAATTTTTTCTTAGGTGGCTAAATTTGAAGAAAAAAAAATTAACACTGGCTTAGCTCGGCTATGCCAGGATATACGTAGCGTGAGCTAAGGTTCAGGTGGTTATTCTCAGCTTTCTTGGTTGCCTAGGATTAGCTTGATTACCATGCTTACTGCTGCTTCAATGACACACACACACGGTATACGCTTTTTTTAACGTTTATTGAGATGTAGAAAAAACACCCGAGGGTCTCTTGCTAGTGTACCAGACCCCCTAAGGGGTAGCGATAAGCTATAAGGTTCACGACGGGTATGGGTGGGAAATAGCAAGGGAAAAATAGTGGGTCGGGATATGTGCACATTTATCAAGTGGCTCCGGCGCAGCGTCACCAATCACCCCAGAGCTAAGCTGGTCCCACAAGCGCACGCCGGTGTTGCTGCGACGCACGAGCCATCGGTTGCACACCCGGCCACCCCTCGCATGATCATCAAGTGGACCTGGCCGCCACCTGCGGAACGGAGGTCGGCGAAGACGCTGGGCGCGTGGGGTGTGTGAGAGACGCCGGGCAGCGAGCAACGTTCTGTGCGCCGTGTGACGTTACTGTCCCTCGCGCATGCACAGCATGGCTCTCCAGGAGCCACGCGAAACTACTCAACCTCGGCCAGTGTAGCTAATGCTACAAAAAAAAAAAAAAAACTGCTGCGACGGCGCGCTAGGACCGGTCGTAGGGCTCCTTTTTTCGTATTTAGACATGTACCAACGATCCCGCATTAACACACTCTTTCTTCCCTAGGTTGCGTCGGTGAAGCATGATGGCAAAGGAAATGGTAGGGAGAACCATGATGGGGAAGAAAGGGGGAGGAGAGGATAAGTGGGAGGGGAGGGGAAAAGCTCGCACTGACGGTGTTGGAGCAATACACCTTTCAGGTGGTATTGGTCGAAGAAAGAAAAAAAGGAGAGTTCGAGGGGATAAGGTATTCGAAGGGGAGTGGCTGAGCGAAGAGCAAGTGTAGGGGGGAGAATCTGAGGAGAGGAGACAAGAGAAGGAGAAGACGGTGGTACTGAGTCAAAGGTGGTAATGTAAAAGGAGGAGGGGGCATAGGGAAGGAGTGGGAGGAGGTGAGGGGAGGAGTGGAGCGGGAGTATAAAAGGAGGAGAGAGGAAGGGGCGCAATGTTGCAAGGGCGACCAAAACGCGATTGTCCTTCTCCATATTTGCAGTGAAGTGAACAGATACGAGGGCAATTTTTGTTAACACAATGAAAATAGAACTCATTTTTTAGATTCCGTGACTGTTTTGTTTCGTGGAGCGATATGGTTTAGGTAAGAACCTTGAAGGTACTTGATCCGCCTCGTAACCGAATACAACCGAAAACCAAGAGCCTTCCGGGACAGTAGTGAAAGGAGGGCGCAAATTTAATAGAAGCGCAAACTTAATGGAACATTAAGGGGGGTTCTCGAACCATTTACTACTTCGCCGAGCACCTCACCCGCCCCCATGTATCTGCGTTTCCCTTCAATCCTGGAACACGGTGGACAAGGCTTGATAATTCCGATCCAACGCATGCCGTATGATGCTAAGTTTGTCGCAGGGTGCCCTCCCCACTCCCTCCGGAACAGCCTGGCACCGATCGGCAGCCACAACCTTGTCCTGATACGCAGAGGCCTTGAAGGAACGACCGGAGCGGCGTAAACAAAGGTATTAGGTGGGAGAAACTGCCGAGCGCGGTCAAGAAGAAAGCCCAAGGTCGCACGTGGGAACGACATTGCCTGACACCTAGCCCTGCCTGACGACGCACTATTTCGGCTTCAGCCCACCCGCTGCCGTTGGGTGCACAGACTATTGTGCGCATGCTCACGAACGCTATTGGCCTCGGGTACGATTCCCATCAGCCGCAACCTTATGGAGCGCGAAGATAGATTAGTGCCAACACTTCAGCGCACTTTGAATTAGCGGCAACATAAGTGTTATGTATTACTCTGTAGCCGAACCCACTGCTCACTACATTTTCCGGAGTGCAAATTCCGGTGATCTCTTACCACGAAGGACGTTATAACTTCCACCATTCGGGTATTGCCGAATGTCATAGTGGTTGCTTTTACGTTGAAAAGTGCACAGACAAAAGCAAAATGATTGCACCCTCAGCCATAAAAAAAGTCAGTTGTCAACTACGCAGGAATCCGACAAATCCAATTAAAAGGTCGAGGGTCTTAGGGTATGAATGCTCGTCATGCGCAACGGATACGAAATGAAACCTATGCAAAAAAAAAATAATAAACTTGGTGTAGCAAGTTACAGATTTAAAGGTTTTCATTTTGGTTGCATTTTAGAAAGCCGAGGGTGCTCCGTAAAACAAAGTAATATCCAACATCATCTTCACGTCGAGGCTAACGTTACGACGCGCCACTATAATGATAACCTAACAAATTTTTAGCCTACAAAACCACATAACATGTACAGGCTTCGTGCATTGGACAAATGAGTTAGGTAGGCTTGGAATCTAAATACACACACGTCTAACGTTTACCCCACTTGAACTGATCTAATGATTGACATGGTTTGAGTGAAGTTTGAAAATAAGGGAGTCCTAACAAAACAAATCAATAGCCCCTCACAGTAATTTCTTCCCCAATGTTGTCCCAACATCCCCTTTCTCCAATTAGGCCTTTCAAGGAGTGAACTTCATCCACTGCGGCCAAGATGAAGAACGATCCTCGCCCGCGCATTACGTGAGCCGAAGCAAGTTACGAGGAAGCTGTCTTGTGTATCTCAAAGCGCGACTGAACGTTCCCAGGCAGGAGGCGGACGTGCACGCAAGGCGAGAGCGATTCCGAGCTGTTTGGCCCTCGGACGCGGATCCAAGGTGAAGATCGGCCTCTCTCCAAGGTTGACCACGCCGCGCACTGCGCAGCAGGCCAAGATAGAAGCGGCACGGGCGTTACTAAACACTCGGCGTACCTACATAGCCGCCGGCTGCAATCAAGTGGATTTGTTGCGTGCAGCTTGCCGGAAAGATCGTTTTTTTTCTTCAGCTAAATCAACGCACGTAAAAAATGGACGGAATATTCACGACACTCGCAGCGAATCATGGTAGATAGGAGGAAAGGGAAGAGGGGAGGGTGATTGTTTAGAGGCTGTGGCGCACCCTTCATCAAGATTCCCCACTTCCAACCCCGCTCATTTTCACGTCTTGGTGCTCGAAACACGCCAGTGGTTGATTTCCCTGCCTGTTTGGGGCTACCAGTTTCCGCCTTTACTTGTCAGTGGAAGTCACGTATTTCTTTGTTCGTTGGAACGTTGGCTCCTGACTTGGACGTAGGGTAGAGCATTTCATTGCTCGAGACGACGTAGGGTACTTTTTTGGCATGAAGTTCGTTTAGTGTGGTGTGGTGTTGGCATAAAGTTTGGCATGTACTGCGAATATCATATCGCAAAGCTTGACAGCAGCGGTCTCGGACGCTGCGGAGGAGCATGTAGTCGCCAGGATCAAATAATCTCGCTATCACGCGATGCTATCCCATTGCATATAATGAGACCTGGGTCGTGCCTTTACCCCTTCCGCACGCACACTACACGACACCTACAACTGCACTACGCGGTTCCGTCGCACTTACTTTCAACTTTTGTCGAGGGAGCTATGACCTGGGGCGACCACTCGAGATAGTTATAATTTCGAGTAGTTCTTACAACGTTTGAGCAATCGTACACCGCTCAGGGTACTCACCGCCAGCCAACGCCAATTTCAAGAATAGGAAGCCCTGTGTTTCATTCACGTGTCAATACTGCCCCTGACATGAAGACAACGCGCCCTAAGGTAACAAAAAAGGAGGAGGAGGAGGTAGCCTTTATTGTGGCAGGAAGACTCTACGTCAAGTGGGGGAAGGGGAAATAGAAGGGGGGGGGGGGTTGTAACTTGGGACATCTTAAATGCGTACAGTTCGACCCAAAACAGGTGGGCTCCTTAAGAATGCTGAAGAGGCCGCGTGGGGTGAGGAGAGCAGGCTCACGACTTTGTTTTTGGTGGAATTTATCTTAGCACTGGAACAGAGGACTATGAATACAATAACTATGAATTCACAAGACGTATATATACTATCTTTACGCTAGCTAAGGGGATGATAATGACGGCGACGATGGCGATTGCTGTTACTGTAAGGATGACGATGATGGGGGTGGTGGTGGTGGTGGTGGGAATGGTGGTGGTGATGACTACGACGGCGAAGGACTTTTTCAGAGAGTTTATTTTGCCGCCGGGCATAGATGAGGAAGTATGATGAGGAAGGTTGATTAGATGAACATGAAAATGTTCACTTCGCGGATGAGTCGAGGGGGGAACCAGGCGACGCATCCGCTTACACCGCAGGGATACAGGGGACTTTTTTCCCCTAGAAAACTCAGTAGACTACTGCAAAAACTAAAAAGGGAATCCCGGATGGCTGTAGAACGATTTTGCCACTCAGCTTGAGGTGGACACCAGCTTGGCGCGGCCCACACACGCGACGTGCTTTTCTCGACCATACAAAGGAGAAGTTGGAGCGCCCTAGGAGATTTATTCGCCGGTGCCCCTAGAAGCGTGCATGCCGCTTTCACAGCGGCTGAGCGCAACTGCTCATCGCGCACACCTATACTCTCGCGCGCAACAACCGTGGGATTAGCCCTGTGCGCGGTTAGCGCAACACTCGCATGCAAATAAGCCACCGAGTGTACGCGTTTGGATATGTGGGCGAATTGATGACGCCTGCGACTGGGCTTCTTGTTATCATCAGCTGCAGGTCGACGACAGTTTGGCGAGGGTGGCTAGTTTGGCCCCGCGACCTCGGCTAGTGAAATACCTGATATCATTAAAACGCCGCTTAGAAGCGAGCTGCAGTTCCTGCGTTGAGATTATTTCATCATTTTATGTCGTCAGATCACCGCTTGAACGCTCCAGGGGTAGGACGGTTAATTTATTCCTTGGGAAGCAAAGAGGGACGAAAGAGAAGGCAACAGGCGGGAATGTTATTTCCCAAGACGGCAGTGAACTATGACTTGAGCCTCAATTTATATACACAGATATGTTGCACATTACCGAGCGCCGCACTTTTCCCTTACCGCATCCCTCTCTCACAAGAGCTGAAGGAGTCATTTTCCGCCAGCTGCAGGCACATTCCTAGCCTCACGGCATTTTAATATACGCCATGCGCAGTACACTCTACCCAGCAACCTGTCTATTTTGTGATGAACCACACACTCTGTTCCACATGGAGGGCTCCTAAGCTCCACACCTCACCACTTCACGTTCCGACCCCAATCACGTCTAGAGGGCGATCAGGCTGGCCAGTTCGGGCCCCCGGCCAGATTTCGGGACCAGGGCCTGAACAGTAACCGAAAGAGCTGGGTTTTCTCAACTAAAAAGACCTCCCCCCCCCCGAGAGCGGGTGTCTCTACTGTAAGGCTCAGTTGTCTTTTTATTGACACATTGGCCTTTTTCTCTGACTTTTCTCGACAAACGTTTATTCAATCAATCAATCAATCAATCAATCAATCAATCAATCAATCAATCAATCAATCAATCAATCAATCAATCAATCAATCAATCAATCAATCAATCAATCAATCAATCAATCAATCAATCACTTTGAGAACAACGTCCTTCACGGCATGAATGGAGTCGAACGAGTTACCAAAGGTGCCTTCTTCGAAATAAAACGCGGATGTAAGATCTCTTCAAGGTCCCTTCAAGATCGCATGTCCATCTTCGTCAATGTCCGTCCCGCTCTCCCTTTCTTTCCTTCTCTCTGCATTTGTTGGTCCATTCAATTAAGTTTAGAAATCGCAGGATATTCAAAGGAAAAATGTCAATAGGGGAATATGCACAAACTTTCTGTCTGTTCTGCGTTCCACGGGGCTTTTTCTAGCGAACGCGAACTCAAATCAGAGAGCTTGGGTTTGTAAGTCTCTTAGGTCTCGCAGGGCCTATATAGTAAGGATTGAGGAATGCTGGAAGAAAAAAGTAGGGGTCTACCACTCAAAATGTGCTCCGCTTGCCAGCAGCTGCTGCTTTGTTGAAAGATGTAATAGAAAAGAATCGCTTTCAGTAGGTCTGCGTTATGAGATTTGCTGCAGGGGATTTTCTTTAATTGTGTTTCGAGATGTGCTTATAAGAGGTATGAGCAGCTGTAGAAAGCTTTTAGCCGATGTGCTTCAGGGTACCTGGGCTTTATGGAGCGATTTGAGGCGACGGGCTTGTTCGAGATGTTCTTCCACCGAAAAAATGACACAGAGGCAGTCTTTCGTGTTGAAGTGAACTTAAAGGAGGCGCTTTTAGTACGACGGGAGAGTAAGGATCATCGCAGTGGGCTGTCTGCGAGTGATGCAACGGTTCACGTGCGTGCAGTTGCATCACTCGAAGCTAAAGCCGCAATACGAGCTTTGTTCACGAGTTTAAATTTCGCGCCTGTGACCATCATGCGATGCTGCTGACTCTAGCCGCGTTGTACCAAAGTGATGATTATGATGACTGGCACAACAACTTAAATATTCAGTTCAACTCTTCATTCTTTTCAGAAGCATACTAAGGAAACATACTTATTACGTATACTAATGCGTAATGAATATTCACTCTTTACTAAGTACGCGGCATGTGTGCTTCCTTATATTTTCACCCGTCGTTTTTGTGCTGCTTGAACATAATGATACTACAGAAAACTCCTGGGCTAAAAATATGTTTTCTGCCCCTTAAGCTTGCTAGCCAATTCCTCCCGAGCCAAAGAAAGGAAACCTGACGGTGACTGCATGATGATGAGCAATTTTCTGTGCATGTACGCCGCCGTTATCATTCAATGTTTCATTCTCTCTTGCCGGACAGCCCAGGTTGTAAAGCCCTGCATTACTGGACATTTAGAGAGCTTCAAAATGGCCTCGGTAATGGCGTTTGCCGAGCACTATATACTCCTGTTTTTGTGCGGCATAACGACTGTTCGTTTATATATTTCCTCGCCGGACACAGCAGACAGACAGAATTCGCCGCAATAACACTCTAGGGCCGCATCCGTTCGCTTTCCTTTACGGGCCATTGCGTTCAACGCGCGCGTGTAGACACGAACGCAAAAAGTGTCAACAGGCACACGGACTTCAAAAACGGGCGCCTTCAACTGCGTGCGAAAATGGGAAAGCACAGCGAAGAAAACAGAGAAGCTCTTCTCGAATGTCTTGACAACAGGCATCGGGCAAGCGAGCGTCGCTTATCGCTTTCCGACGCCTCGCCGCCGACGTCTTCGAGGAGTCAGCCTACCGAGGTTTACGTGCGGTTCCATATCGGCGAGTGAGTCGCAGAAAAACGGCGTCCTCCCTGCCTCCGCGTTCTGACCGCCGATCGGGGCTTGTCTTGAAGACGAATCTCGAACGCCCCAGGAACGTTCTCGGAAAGAAAAACCGAGAAAGAATAGCAGAATTGGAGGGGAGATAGGAAGATAGGGAGATAGGTGCGGAGAAAACGCCGGCAACCGGGCCTTGCTCGTGAAGACCCTCTGCTGGGCGGATGAGAAGACGAAGGGGCAGCCAAATCCGTTTGCAATCCACGTGCGGATAGCCGGAGACGAAGGGAAAGAAAAACACAGATAGGCGAACCGAGCATTTTGATGTAGGATTCTTCCTCGAAGCCCAACCGCCGCCACAACCACCACCTGACTCGGGCAGATTTTTTTTTGAACGGGGAAAATAAACATCGCACCACCAGCTAACTGCGCAACCCCGATGCCGTTGAGGGGGCCGCCGTCTTGAGAAGCCTTGCGCCTCGTCTAAACAAGGCGACATCGTTGTAGGCAGAAGTTAACTTCTGCCTGTCACGATGTCGCTTCGAAAGAAACCGAGCAGACACGTGGGAATTCTGCTCAGTTTCTTTGGATGAAACGTCGCCTTGGAAACGCCCGCGTGTGGGGGGCTTTCAGCCGTTACGTCGTCACGTATTCGTCACGTATTCGTTATGGAGTTGTGCAGAACATTCCATGCCCAAAATATGCCACGTGTTGGTGCGAACATCGTTAACCAATGAATGCACACTGCGTTTTGTTTTGTGATCCCGTAGGTCGGGTACGCTGCGTGGGCATATTTTTGCCTAAACATGCCTTAGCGTTGGTGAGCACTTATGCATGCGTTTCTCCATGAAATAATATGTGCCATATGCATGCGCGGGTGCACGTACAGCTGATGCAATTTTTGTTTGCTGAAATCGAAACAAAAGCAGTTTATATATATATATATATATATATATATATATATATATATATATATATATATATATATATATATGCATCAATTGCCAGAAAGTTTTTTCAGTAGTTGGAGTGAAAATACGCGTGCACTTACGACGTGCAAATAAACAAGGCTTACTTCCGTGCTGGCGCGAGTTCGCGTGTAAAGGTCAACTGTAGATTCCCTAGCGAAAGGTCTCGTGACCTCAGTTATTTATAGAGCAACGTAGCGTCACTGTGTGGGCGGCGACATACTTAAAAGTTTAACTCAGCCAGAATGAAGGCGATAGGCGGTGCTTGTAGTCCTTTATTACTAACGTGACTTTACTTGTTCTTCACGCTTAAGCACTTCTTGTGGGTTGTGAGTACGAACGTATCAATGTCCAGTTAAAGCCCGCTGAGGGACCCGTGTAGCTCGTTGCTGTGCGTAGTGGAGGTTGCGCCACTGTGCGCGGCCAGCGGCTGCTGCTGTCGAACACTTCACTTACACCCACAGCTGCGTCTCCGCTTTCCGCGTGGATCTGCGCATGCGTCCAGGTGTTGCCCAGCAGGGCGCTCCTTCATTCGTATTTTTATCATTGCGAACAAAGCTCGTGCTATGGAACACTTCGCAGTCGCGAGCCAGTTGTTTTTGGCCTTTCGGCGCCATTGCCAGTGCAAACGCCGGCTTTAAGGTGCGGGGTACCTGAGGACCGCGCAATGTCCGTCCGCGTACGTGCGCATATATATAGCATTTACAATCGCGAAAAATCACACAGGCACCGGCAGGATTCGAGCTGTGTCTGGTAGACCAGACAGAGTTAGTGTCAGTCGCCTTACCCATTGGGCTATGACCGTGAGCTAGTATCCGAGAGCCGAACGGCTTACTCCCTCGCCTGTAACGGTGCGAAGTTCCTCAGGACCTCCCAATGTCCGTCCGCGTCCGTCTGTGCGCACACCACCATCAAGCGAAAATCAAACGAAATTCGATTTGAGCCGTGAGTTGCAGTTTCATTCAGGGAATAATCAAAGGTGCAACTCACGGCTCATATGGAATTACAATCGGGGCGCAAATCGGATGTCACTCGGGGCGCAACTTGGATATAATTTCGAGTCCCCGTACTCCGCCCCTTCGCTTTCAATCATGCACGGAGTGGAGATGCTGCATTTTTCGCTCAATAGCAGCTTCCTCATTAAAAAGAACGGGTTCGTCGGCCAAAGCTGTGATGAGGCATTTTCGTTCATAATTAGACATACAAGAGCGGACAAGTGGGGGGGGGGGGGGGGGGGGGGGGGGGGGGGGGGGTGAGAAAAAAGTAAAAGTAAGCTGGTCGAACGATATCACTGACCCGACACAGCCCACCCTCATATAGAAACAGAGTGAGCGGCGATACTGCTCCCGACCTCGCCTTCACCAAAAAAATGGCCGCGTATCTGCTCTTGTCGTTGCAATGTCAGTGAAAGTCGATAGACTTTCGTCGACATTTGCGAAGTAAATGCCTCCCTTCGTTTCCCGCTCACCTCTTATACTGTTTCTCTCCGTCGCGCTCTTCCGAAGATAAACACGCTAGAGGTTTGCTCAAGTCAATTTAAATTTACCGCGTTCTACTGCTCCAGGCTGGGTGCCTCGATGCCAGCGCTGCCG